>NW_020438995.1:1657780-1709319 GCF_000699045.2 Agrilus planipennis | reverse complement strand
CGCGCTGATGAGATCCAAAAAGATCGAAATCGCGATCCGCGTCTGGCAGTTTCGACAGAATACAGACCACTTCGAATTATTTTATTCGATTATGGTAACGTGCCTACCACGTTGAGGTGAGCAACGTCGAGATTCGTTTCAGCAAGTAGATATCTATATATTTAAATGCATCTTGCTGAAGCATACGTAATTCTAAAATGTAGCATTGTACTACAGATGGCGTTTACAGCGCCATTTGTCGGATTTTCTATGTAAACCATATACACACCGTTAAAATTTAATTGTGACATCTCAAACAGTTTTAAAGAGAATGAATTTTCAAGTAAGAATTTTTGTCAAAGAACAATGCTTTACACAATAAGAATATGGAAAGGACGTTGGGGCAGTTTTCATTGGTGCAATTTCTACAATCTGGTTTATTTGTTTGAAAAAAACGAAACGAAAAATACCCATCATCGTGTTGAATTATAATTATAAACCATGCTAAATTTACGTATTTGACCGGAAACCCTGACAAGCGGTTTTTGTTAAGTGCTCGTTTGTGGAGCAGTTTATTTCGCTTATAAACTGTGCAACAATAAACAATTGTACGTATCAAGTACATTTTTGTGGGATTACTGCATCATCGTGGACAAAAGTAGCGATGATTCGGTTGCTTTTTCCCTAAATGACAAAATTTGACAACGTAATTTTGAATAGTAGTAAATATTTCATTTAATCTTAAGTTAGATGTAGTTTTTTAATTCGACCGTTTACGAAAAAATACATTTCTTTGCCATAGTTACGAAAAATACTTTCATCCAAAATAATGTCAAATCTCAATAATATTTACTGAATAAAATTTTTTTTAGAGAATCTGAGTTTCAATTATTTCTTAATGATATCTTGCGTGAGATAATTGTATTGTTATCTTTTTCTGGTAAAATCATTTTCCAGTTTCATTTTACGTTGTCAAATTTATACATTCATGCGCTGGTGTGAACAACTTTTCTGCATAAACGGTAGCACACAAACAAAGGCTCGGATTAATTGAACAAAAGTACAATTTAAAGAACAAGCAGTGCTAATTGCGTGCAGCCAATTAGTAGATAGAGAGAACTAATACATGTGAGGGTGCGAACAGAAGATGTTGGTTCAACAGCCGCGCAACTCTTCACCTTTTTTCCTCCTGCGATGTCCCGGAAGCGGCAATAACACACATTACAATAAGAAACTATGAAATGCACTGGTCTCGTTTTTCTTTAACGCAACAATCGATAAATTTTGTTACATTAAAGACAAAACGATGGGGTTTACACATGTAGCTGAGCTTTACCCCCACACTAACTGAGGCACTATCTAATTTTAGTAATCAACGTTTTTAAGAACAGAAATTGCGGTTACTTAAAGAGAAATATATATTTTATTAGTATTAAGTTGTTAACAATTTGAAATCTATTTCACTAAGGATATGATATCAATACTCCCAATCATCGTTTACCAAACAATTTATCAAATATGGACTGACATACCTATTCAATTATTATTAGGGCTTGACTTGATTGTCTCTAAACTTATGCTGCTTATATTCATATATGATTTTATTAAACTGTATTATTAATAATAACGACAATGAACTTGGTTTTATATTTGATCAATATATTGGTAGATGTTTCTAAATACATAATTAACATTATTCTTTCACCAAATTCCCCAACCATTAAATTTAATGTGTTGGTATAACTATATTTGAAATCCAGAAGCACTGCTGCATATAATTTTCCCAAAAACATTCATAGAAAATCTCTAAAACTAATATAGGTGTATGTTGAACAAAAACGAAATCTTCGAGCTTGTTTTGACTGCCTTATGTAATGCAATTAAAAGAAAATCTGTTTCAATATCTTGGAGATGGAAAAAGATGTATAATATTAAGATTTGAATGTATGATTATTGTCAGTGTTTTTTTTTTTTATTTTAATTGTGTGCTTTTGTAATATTTTTAAAAATTTCATGATCGGTCGAGTGGTAGGTGTGAAAGTCTTTTAAATTTATGAAACATACATCTTAAGTGCTTTTCTTTGTTTTGTATACCTAATTCAATTTTTAAATATCAATTTTTGAGTTCCAAAACCTATGTAATTTTACGATAATTGTTTTATTTTTATTTCTATTGTATGTATCATGTGTTAATACAATTATTTCAACTCTGAGCCATCTGAAATGGCGACTGATGTAATAAAACTTACAGAAGATTTATTAGCTTGAATGGTTACCATCCGCAGAAATAAGGAGAACGGCCCGAATTTTATTTAGTGACAATGTTAAGGGACAATAACCTTTATTGAGTTTATTTTTGAAGCTAAAATTCAACAAAAATTGTACTACCTGTGCCTATCTCCCATATTTCCATAAAACAAAGTAGTGGAATTCGTTTGAATACACCCGCCTGAAAGTTTTCAAACCATTTTGAACTTTGTAAGCACAGGTACATAACATGATATAGTGTCCGACCGAAAGTTCGGTTTCGGTCGAGTTTCGGTTTCGGCGGCAAACCTACCGAAATACGACCGAAACCGAAACTGCGTTCGGGAGTTCTCGCGCTCTGCTCGGTCATGTTCGGCGCGTTAAATTCCATCAAAGCGTAGTAGATTAGTAGACATAGACATAAAAAAGCATGAATAATCTTCAAAAGAAAAATGAGTCTAGTCTACTATACTTACTCAAATAAACATCTCACCTATTTTAAGTATTTTTAAGGCGTAATTAAAGTATTTCCTTAAATGAGGGGTTGTTATGTTGATTTTGATTTGATTATCAATAAGTGAAAATGTCAAAGACTGCAGAGCTATGTGATTTAAAGATAAAAAAATAAAACTGACTGATTATAATAACGTTTTCTTTATTTTTCTCTCAAAACATGATCCTTATAAGGAAGTTTCGGTTTCGGCCGAAACTGAGACCGTCGCCGAAATTCGGTTTCGGTTTCGGTCGTAAAAAACAGTTTCGGTCGGACACTAACATAATATAAAATGTTTCGTTTGAATGGTACCAGAAAGCTGTAACTAAACTTAGGCACGAGCAAAGGCGGTATATTGTTGGCAGTTTTATTGCACGAGCCGCCACTTTAGATGGCTTGGAGTATAGTTTCGGAGAATTAGTGTTTAAAATTGTATCATTATTCAAATATAATGGCAAAAGGGGGTAAAAAACAGCTTTGTGTCTCTAGAACTAGATGCGTCTACACAATGAGACCGACCCTAGAGACCGGTCACCATTCCAGGAACAATTGAAGCACACATTTAAGCCAAAAAAATATTGCGTCGCACAAAATAACCGCAGAACAGTCGCAATATTTCTTGGCTCTAACACAATCTCTAACTGCGTCTCACTATACGGAGCGATTGAATTTTTGACAAGAAATTTTGAAATGGATCGCTTCTTATTTTGCATTCCGAAAATTAATTGTAATGAGACAGACCACTGATGACGGTCGCCCGTAATAGTGGATCTAACTCGAAGGGAGCTTACGGTTTGTGTCAACGCTTGTCCCAGGAATTATAAACACGCTCTCGTAATCACGATAGGAATCTGACTCAACGGTCCTACAATACTTAATTTTAATAATCGTCGTAAGTCGAGTCCAGCGGGCCGGTTGGCCGTTTGTCGTGGCTACTTACTTTTTCAAAGGCACTTGGCTGTCTGTCGCGCCATTACGTGCGTCCGTTATCCTACAGGCGACCATGTTGTACGCTAAAACAAATGCTAAACGTAAGAAGAGAAAGGTGTCATTAAATTCCAATTATTTTCGACATTCAAATGCACCAACATATTGAAAATAATCAAAAGATCATGTCGTACCTACTGATTCCGGACCTGTACGTATACCAATCTAATCACTCAAAAATACGATATACTCTAATTATTCGGCTTAGTGAAAAGCACAAGGCAAGACCAAGACCAAGACTGTCCCAGTCTTGCTTATTCGGTTTGGAAAAAAAGACTTACCCTAATACAAAGTGTCCAAAAAGGGTAAGGGGTGTTTGTAAATTCAATAACTACAAGTCAGAAAAAAAGTCTTTTTTGTTAATTTTTAGACAAAGTTTCGGAAAATTAAGTGTCAAAGATGATGTTGTCCAAATGTTGACCCTCCTACTGCTGGCATTCCAACCGAAAACGGAAATTAGCTGCCACGCGTCTACACATCTCTCTGGAAACGGTGGTTATTTCGGTGTCGATATATTATGTTTGAATTGCAGTAGAGATCGTGGTTTGTTTTCATACACCTTCTCTTTAAGGTATCCCCATAAAAAATAATCAGGAGGTATGAGATCGGGGCTTCTAGGAGGCCAGTTGATGGTGCCTCGACGAGAGATCACTTTTTCCGGGAAAAGTTGATTGACAACCGCAAACGATTGGTCTGAGGTGTGGCAAATGACCCCATACTGTTGAAATCATGAAAACATGGCACAATACCGATCACTATTTACCGTAAGTGTTCGCCCTCGCCGGTCTTCAAAAAAAGAAGGCCCAATGATGTCTTCACCAGACATAGCAGCCCACGCTATAACTTTTGGACTATGTAGTGGTTCATGTTTATGTCTTGTCTATTCTTTGGCCAGTACAGTTCTGTTTGTTTACGTGACCATTTAAGTGAAACACTTCATTACTAAACAAAGTGTTTTCAAACGTTGGAAAGCATTGAAGCATTTCATTTGCAAAGTTCATTCGGAGAGGATAATCGGCAACGTTCAGTTTTCAGTTACTGTAAGATGTAAGTCTTGCTTCGAAATCTTCTGTAACAACGACTTTTTTAATGTCAACTTTTTGACTGCGTTTGAGAACTGATGATACGGATTTTCACACACTGACACTCTCGTTTCTTCAATCGTTTGTTGGGTTCGAATAGTGCGCGGGTGACCTGGATTTTGAATTTTTGCAGTCGAATTCGGTGTTCTCGAACATTCGAATCCATTTTCTGATGGTATCGTCCTTCGGTGCATTCCGTACATTGAATTTTGCCCGATATGATCGATCGTTGAGCTATGATCATCGGATCATCATTACGATAGTAGGCGCTTACGCAAAAAGTACGATGGGTACACTTCCATGGTCATTAAACCTCCAAAAAACTGTAAAACAACCTATCCCTAAGGCACCCCTCTGAATCGCGCCGTTACGAGAACAGGACCCTTTTTTCAAACAGTGGTAAAGTTTCTTTTTTTTACATTTGGTGTCAAAATCTTGTAAGGCAAACTGAAACTTTCAAATACTAAAAATGATTTGTTTCAAGAAAAGAATAAATATATTAAAGTTGTTTCAAATAGTTAACTATAACTCGTAATTCCATCGCAATTAACAATTTTTTGTTTAGTCTTGCGTATTTGATCTTGGACTTACATATTCGGTCTAGGTATTAGTCGTGGTCTTGTTCGTTCGGTCTAGGTTTTAATGGCATAGTCAGTCAGTATTTACATATAATTTTTGTTGAAACGATTTACTAAAGGCTACATGTAGAAATTGGTTAAGACTTTTGGATGGACTGTTTAGAAATAAGAAAATTCTTCTACAGTTTTTCGTTTAAACTAAATTTCCTTT
Source organism: Agrilus planipennis (assembly GCF_000699045.2). Taxonomy (NCBI): domain Eukaryota; kingdom Metazoa; phylum Arthropoda; class Insecta; order Coleoptera; family Buprestidae; genus Agrilus; species Agrilus planipennis. The sequence goes on along the minus strand of NW_020438995.1, from coordinate 1,703,742 downwards.
ATAGCTACATTTAATTAAAATGTTTCATCATTATAAGGTCATCAGTCCTAAGACTGGTTGGACACGTACCTCCACTCTTTCCTATCCTGAGCTAAACTTCGCATTTCCCTAAAACTAGAACAGCCCACATCCTTAACTATTTGCGAACAGTAATCTAATCTAGGTCTACCTCTACCCCTCCTAACTCCTGTTTCTGCCTCTAATATGTCTCTGACTAGACCTTCATGCCTGAGAAGGTGTCCTACCAACCTATCTCGCCTATTTTTTATTGACTTCCATAGAGTCCTCTGTTCTCCTATTCTTTCCAATACCTCTTCATTTCTAACCTTTTCTACCCACGATATCCTCATCATCCGCCTATAACACCACATTTCGAACGCTTCTAACCTTTTCTTTTCCGCCGCTCCCACTGTCCATGTTTCGCACCCGTACAACGCCGTGCTCCAAACATACACCTTTAACAACCTTTTTCGAATTTCTAAATTAACCGTTCGCGAGCATAGAAGTGACTTCTTTTTATTAAAGGCGACACGACCCTGCGCTATCCTCTGCTTTATATCCCTACTACTCCTTCCATCCTCACTTATCTGACTTCCTAGGTATCTAAAATCAGCCACTTCTTCTAATTTTTCGTCTCCTATCTTTATATTCGCTCTTTCCCTACTTTTTCTTCCCTTGCATATCAGTATTTTAGTTTTACTTTTATTTATTTTCATACAGTACTGATCTGTCAGTACCGCTTCCATTTTATTTAAAGCTATCTCTAGGTCCTCCTTGCTAGATGCTAATACTGCTATATCATCTGCAAATCTAAGCATACTAATCTTTTGCCCTTGCACATCTATCCCTACAGTTGTACTGTCTTTAATGATGTTGATGGCGTCTTCGATGTATAGATTAAAAAGTAGCGGTGACAGTGTGCATCCCTGCCTGACTCCCTTCCTAATATTTACTTCTCTACGTTGCATCCCCAGCTCTATAACTGCCTGTTGCTCTTTATACAAACTAAGTATCACTCTTCTATCTTTGTAATTCATCCCTACATTTTTAAGTACATTTAACATCTTGTCCCATTTAACATTGGCGAAGGCTTTCTCTAAATCTACGAATCCTATGTACGCAGTCTTCCCTTTTTCTATCGTTTTCTCTATTGCTACCCTTAATGCTAGAATGGCCTCCCGCGTTCCTCTATTTCTTCTAAACCCAAATTGATCTTCCCCTAATAGTTCTTCCGCCCTTTTTTAAAATGCTTATATTCCTTTATATATATATATATATATAGAAAGAAGAATGCTTGTTCAACATTAAAAGTAAATTATTTACTGTAGTTCCTAATATTAACACAAAATCTCAGTTATAAACCATTCTTCTTACTTGCTGTTACCCGTTACCGTTAAAAATAAAGTCACGCATTTATCAAGTATTTTAACCAAGAATAAAGAGGCGAGAAAGAGAGAGAGAGCAATGTGTAGATAACTGATGACACGAGCTTTTCAGTTGCCGTCATGGGTAGTAGGTAGCAAGAAAAATCGTTTGGTTTAACTGAGAGAAAAGCGAATTTACCTACTTACCTTTTTCTTGTTTCCGTCGTTTACGTTTATTGCATATTTTCACGGCGCATATGGATAAGATTATGGCTACGATAAAGAACAAAATGCCTCCCACGACTCCCGCTGTGATGGCTTTGTGCTTGACCCTTGCCGGTACAGGAAATTTCACATCCTCGCTACTCTCGAAACCATTTGGCGAATGGGCGAGAACTTTGAAATAGTATGTTCTTCCGCCTACCAGATTTTTAACTAAAATACAAAAAAAAATTTTAATATATTAAAATGCGTGTGGACAATCTGAAATAATACAGTTAACGAAAATTTAATATTGCTAGCAGCGACGAGGCGTGGCTAATTGGAACGTATACCCCGTATCACGTAAAGTGACGACTTAAGCAATAAAACTGTCAAGTAGGCCGCCCTTGTTGGAATTACAATATTTATGGCATTTCTCAAACGAAACACGTTTTGTATTCTGTTAACCACTTGTACCTATAAACAGTGTTCGGAACCGTACGATAATTATCGTACATATACGATAATTTCATGTCTACGTACGATGTACGATATCATATTATTATCGTACGCAGATTGTACGATAATTTTAATGCATTCAAAATTTATTTTATTCTTACCCTCTTAGACAATATCACGAAGACTTTTTTTTATTCGCGAATATTTTTTTTTCTTTTTGCTCACAGCGCTATAAACATTTTTGTAATACGCAGTGTTAAATTTAGAAGAACGTGCCTGCAACAAAAGAACGTTATCATGCTAGTATGTATGTTTTTCCTCGGCAGGTAACATCCCTTCGTGTTGGTCACCAGATGGGTCGATGGTCTTCCCATCCACAATTTTGTGATTGTAGTCATGTAGTCACTAACCATAGCCTAAGGTCAAAAACACCCCACTAACATACCTCCACCCCCTATATCTTGTTATATTTAAGTATTTTTCTATCTATTATTGATTTTTAATTTAAAGGGTGGGGGTAGTTCAGGTCTGCCTTTTTACACGATTAATACGAGTAATTTACTAATTATAGTGATTATTTTGAAAAGTACGATAATTTTGCTCCATGTACGATAATTCTACGCTTCAGGTACGATAGTTTCCTCGCTTCAGGTTGTGAACACTGCCTATAAAGATCAAAATTTCGAATCTCAGCTGCACCGAGCAGCTTGATCTAGAAGTTTAGACCATTGCTTAGTATTTTGGGAGGATGCTGGTTCGATTCCGGGCCCGTCTGCCTTGGTGCGAGTTTTTCTGTGGTTTTCTTGGATCACTTAGGCAAATGCTGGGGCAGTAATATTCCACAGATAATCTTTCATTCTCTTCTGTCTTCATTTCGTCCATTTCATCTTTCTCACCCGAATCACCACTCACCAATTACCACGATTCCTGAAAGGAGGCTGAAGAGGGCCTTTCGTCCTACCTTTCGGCGTAGTCCGGAGGGACAAAATTAGTGACTGATGGGAATGAAAGTTTTAGTGTTTTCCCTATTACCACTTCTCTTGTTTGGTGCAGATGTTGGTCATTCGACAAAGTAAGCTTATAAATCATTTCAAAGTTTTATTGCTTCAGTCGCCACCTTACGTGATACCGAGTTTAGATATCATCGAAATCTAGATAAGCAGAACTAAGCCTGGGAATCTTATATAAATTTTTTAATAAGTTTTTTGTCTGGACACGACTCCTTTGGCAGGGGAATCCCATAACTGCTAGTGTTGCCAAACTACTTTGGATAAATAATAATGATTCGTACAATTTTTTTGTGACCCCCCTGAGGCGCTAGGACGAGGATTATCGATGACGTCACCAACCCTCCAGCTACGCCTCTAATAATTGTTATCTATTACGTGGACTGGACGGTTTCCGATTTTTTTTTTAATTTATTTATTTACGAAGTGGACATTGTCGTTATGCCTTTTGTTCTGTTTGATAGTCAATTTTTGTATTGTCTTTTTGGCAGCAACATAATTATTGGAAGCGTACATACTTTATGAAGGGAGTCTTACTTGCCTTAATTCTCTCGAAATATATAATTAACATTAAATCGATGTCCATCGTCTTTAACTCTTCAGTAAAGGCTGATTTAAATGAAATACGTTAGTCTTAACCAAGACTACAGTTGTCTAAAGAGGATTGTAAAAACTAGTTTTTCCTAGTTCGCTCATTAATTGAATTCGGGTTTTTACCATAACCGAATGCAAGGGTTGTAATTATAGTAAAATGACACGCAATTAATAAACCTTCACAACACGAACGACTCCCAATTCTATATCGCCATAAAACTTAAATAGGGAAGAAATAATAACTATCAGGATCCGTCAAAATGCATACACCACCTAGTGGCACGAGTTGTAACTTCTATAAGGGACATTACATGGGAATAATGCGCGTAAATGGTAAAATTGTATATTAAAATCACAAAACATGTTAAATAAATGGAAGCATTTTTGAAAAAGGGGTCCGCAAACTCCCCATGAAGTTTTAGTCAGAGACATATTAGAGGCAGAAACGGGAGTTAGGAGGGGTAGAGGTAGGCCTAGGTTAGATTACTGTTCGCAAATAGTTAAGGATATGGGTTGTTCTAGTTTTAGGGAAATCCGAAGATTAGCTGAGGATAGGAAAGAGAGGAGAGTCTTAGGATTGACGACCTTATGGTGATGATGACGTTAAACTTACCTAAATATTGCGTATCCTCGGCCCTTATAGGGCCTTTGTTGAGCGATTTCCATTCTTTTTCCGTCCTGTATTTAATGTTGTAATATTGCACTAGTTTAGTTCCTTCTAGAGGCGGTTGCCAAGTTATCAAAAAGCCATTACTTATTTCTGTCACGGTCAGATTTCGAGGCGGACCGGGCTTAGGGCCTGCGAGTGAAAGATATTTCGCTTAAAACAAAACGTTGGATCAGACGATTGTCGTGGATTGCGAGTGTGGTCATGCAAGAAACGATAGAACAAAAACGAAAAAGAATACCTTTGCCTTTAATCGAGCCTGGCGAATCGGTCGGAAAAATTAAAACGCTACTATAGTCAAGCACTGCTGAAATGAAGCAAAACGTAAATAAAATATGTGCACTGAACTTTACAATACGAGGGTGGATTGATAAGTTTCCGGCCTGACCAAGAAAAACAAGGTTTTTAAAAATTTTTTTTTTTTATTTCTCAACATAATCTCCTCCAAGGCTGATACATTTCTCATAGCGGTGTTCCAGTCTATTAATGCCATCTCTATAGACTGATTCGTCAAGCTCCTCAAAATAACCATTTACAGCTTCGATTACTTCTTCATTGTCCGCAAATCTCTTACCGCCAAGCCATTTTTTGAGATTAGGGAACAGAAAATAGTCACTCGGGGCTAGGTCTGGAGAGTAAGGAGGGTGCGGCATCAATTCAAACTTTAGATCGTTGATTTTAGCCGTCGCAACGATTGACGTGTGCGCTGGTGCGTTATCGTGATGAAACAAGATTTTTTTCTTCGCCAGATGAGGTCGTTTAATTTTCACCTCGTGGCTCAAACGTTGCAATAAGTCTGCGTAGTATTGACCAGTGATAGTATTACCCTTTGCAAGGTAATCAATGTATATAATACCTCTTGCATCCCAAAAAACAGTAGCCATAACCTTGTTCGCCGAAAAAATTGTTTTTGCCTTCTTTGGAGTTGGTTCCCCTGGTCCAATCCACTGTTTAGACTGTTCTTTGGTTTCAGGAGTGTAGTGGTGGACCCACGTTTCGTCAACGGTTACGAATCGACGCAAAAATTCGCTTGGATTACGCTTATACAATGACAAATTTGCGGTAGAAATGTTTTTTCGAATCAATTTTTGGTCGACTGTTAGCAAACGCGGCACCCATCTTGCACAGAGCTTTTCCATATGCAAATGTTGGTGCAAAATATGTTGCACACGTTCATATGACATCTTACAGGTCTCAGCTATCTCACGCACTTTCAATCTGCGGTCTCCCAGCACTATTTGATGAATTTTTTCGATCATATCTGGAGTTGTGACCTCAACGGGGCGTCCTGAGCGAGGCCCATCAGAGGTGCTCACACGACCCTTTTTAAACTCGGAAACCCACTGCTTAACGGTTGAATATGACGGGGAGGATGTCCCCAGTGTTGAGTCCATCTCTTTTTTAATTTCCTTCGGCGTTAACCCCTTCAAATAAAAGTATTTGATGACAGCACGATTTTCCTGCTTTTCCATTTTTACGAAAACCACAGAGGCGTCTTGTTAAGCGTGCTGTCAAACCTACACTAGCAAGGAGATCGGGCTGAAACTATAGCTACAAGCTATCCAAGGATGGTACTATAGAATGTCACCTCAAGGTAGGCCTAGTGGCGTCATCTCTTGGTTAGGCCGGAAACTTATCAATCCACCCTCGTAGAACAAATAATGGCACGGAGGCAGATAGAAAACTGCTTTTACATGATGGTTGGCAGATTTTTTTCTCTTCTCACAGTGTACCTACATTAAATATCTACAGGGTGGACTCTTCAATCACAGGCAACACCGGAGATGAGTTCAGACAAAAGTTTTATAGTTCGAAAAGGCTTCCCCTATTTGTAATCGTATAACTGACTTTGCGGTTACGCCTTAGGGTCATTTAAAGGTCAACTTTCCTTTTTTTAACCGAAACTTTTATTTTTATCTTGGAAGGACCATTTAACGATCAAACACCCCTAAATAATTAACTTGCAAAATATGTCAAAAAAACGTAAAGAGCAACAGTTTTAGAGTTAAGTAATATATTTTAAAGTTATTCGTAGGTCATCTTTAAATTTTTTCAAATGACTATTTCTGTTTATTCAGAATCAAAAGGTTCAAAGAAAAAAATAAATTATGGTATTGAATCATTTGGCCCAATGGGCCATGAAAACGAAAAAATAAAGGTTTTAGCATACAATATCGTTTTTTGCTTTAATCTTAGACGGAAATTTAAAGTTAACCTGCGAATAACCTTAAAAATCGATGTCATGGTCATCATGGGAGGCCAACATTTAAACCTTTCAAGACTTACTATTCATGTACCTATTCTTGACATTTTTCACTGTCGGTGATATTAAACTGGTTAATTTTGTAAGGATTGCTTACTTATAAGATAAAGTGCAGGTCAGTTTGACTCCTCTATTAGCTATACATTCGAACGCAAAATTTCCCATTCTTCCGAATCCGTGGTTAAAAAATAAAAATATCCATTAGAATAGTTGACTTTTAAGTGATCTTAATTCTTAACCGTCAACTCATGAGTCCCCTAAATCCCATCCCACTCATCAGTGGCCCACGGTGATGTATGAAGGCGCGTTAGAATATTTTGAAAATCGATGTGTACAATTGTGGGTACACCTTGGAAAGGTCATTTGTTTATAGCATCACTACATGTATCATAGATGTATGACCCTTGATTATCTAGATGATCACGATTCCACCAATATTTTTAACCAAATTGTCAGATAGTTTTGACTAAAACAATTTACATACCACGTTTAAAATTGCCTCTCATCGCTATACATAAATAATGTAATGTGAGTATTTAAAACTTTATTCTGATTAAGGGTCTTTGAAAATATAGATTTTCATATAAATATTTTGAGAAAATTCTAAATTTGTTAAAATTAATCATTCGCGCCTCTATTGAGTGGATAACATGAAAACTTAGTTTTTCGGCGTTCCCTACAGATCATCTTAAGCGTTGGTATGTAATTTCCTTTAGCATCCACATAGCTTTAAAATTTGATAAAAGAAATATTAATGGGACTATGGTCATCTATATTTCTAGATGGTCAGAGGCTACACCTCTGTGATACATACAACGATACAGATAAATGACCTTTTTTCAAAATATTGCAACACATCTATAATAATAGTACATCACCACGGGTCATCGATCAAGTTTACTTTGTACTTTCGCCCAGATATAATTGTTGCAAACATATTAAATCCTAATTAATTTTAACAATTTTTAACTCATTTATTTTTAACTGCCTCCGTGCCCTATAAAAAGTTGCAAATAAAAAGTAAAAATGCATTTACACGGTTTGCAGATGCTTTTTGGTTTCGAAATCTGTAAAGAAATTCGGTTTAAAGACCCCATCTGTATAAGTACTTCGGTGTCTTGAGTTTCGTAATAATTGTGCCCCTGTTAATGCTGTCGTTAATTAGGACAGCCTGGCTGTTGCAGAGTGTCTTTTCTTAAGAATAACGTTCCCTTAACTCTTGTCGATTTAACTTCTTATACAGCTTCAAAGTTTTTCCTAATTGCGACCGAGGAATTTACAGGGTTTACATTCTAATACGCGAGCGTTTAGATTATGCATTCAATTTGAAAGTCGGCCCGCATTAAATAGCACCCGGTTTTTGTTAAACAAGGTAGGCAGATGGTTGAAACTTAATAAAAGATAAGACGAAATGCTTTAGCAATGTGGTATTTATGTCGCAGCAATTTCGGTTAGGCGGTTTTAAAATTAGTGCAGTACGGAATTCAGAATTGAAATTACGAATTATTTGAATTGAATGGAACATCAAAAATGTCGGCTAAGTTTGCAACACTAGATAATATGATAGAAGGGGTTGAAAACGTTTTACCTATTATTATTACACCCCTACAAGATTTTAAAAGCTGGATTAGAAAAGAAAAGAAGTAACGCATTCGGATTTTGCTAGCTCTGCTCGTTCCAACGATTTTACTCTTAACCTCAATACTCACTAAGGCTATCTCGCGATGTAGCATAAAAGGTTTCGTGTCAATATAAAAACTTATACCATCTAAAATTTAAAAAACTTCTGAAAAATCGCCTGAAGACCACTATAGGAAATGTATTTCGCCTTGAGTGGTAAAGATCGATTTGAGAAAGCGGTCACACTCCAACGAAGTTGGAAGAAAGTAAAATTACAATTTCTGGTCTAAATTAATTCCTAGAATCGTAATATAATTTTGAATAACTCTTAAAAATGAATGAAGATTAAACAGTAAAATCTGTGTTAGTTTAAACGAACTCTTGGATGAAATGGATTTAATTGTTCAGCGCATAGTTAATGTAGATTGTGACATAAACAAAATCGAAGAACATTTTCAAATAATAATTTCACATTTACATTCGATCATTAAATTAAAATTAATACGTTTAATCAGTTGTACGTACAATATAATTATTGTACATTTTGCGACTTGATTCTTTAGAAATAAGATACGTTTTGTTGTGTTCCTGGTAATTTGAATCGAAACAGGGACTGCTTCAAATACGGTAAAAATCTTAAAGCGAGAACTGAATAGAAGCTATAAGTGCATGCAAAGCCCTGACTTCATGACTGACAATGGGGTCATGAACACAAGATCGATACAATCGTTCAAAGCACGCAATTAGGTGCTCTATATGTCTACTAACGAGAATTGCGAGTGCAGTAAAAATTGACTAATTTGCATACAAAGAAATGAACTTCAAATATCGAGAAGTAAAATGGCATTTTTGCAATCAGTAGGTTGTCAACAATCTCTTGGATATGATTGTGTTTGGTAATTTAAAAAATACCACAAACGTTTTTTAGCTGCGAATGTTTGTGGTTGTTTTAGGAATTTTTTTTGGAATAATTTTTGTTAAACCTGATCAAATTTATAACTTTCTTTTGTGGAATATGTGTAAGTTGCGTATGTCCTATTTATGTACAAGGAAAGGGTCAATTGCATAAAGTTGGGATTTAAATAAGCAGTTTTGTAATTTACTAGATGTTTTTCTTTTAATGGAAGGACCTTCCACTTTAATCAGTGTTTGTGAAAGAAAGTATAATAATTTGGTCTTGTTTTTCGAGTACAAAGACGACAAAAATATTAGACTACAAGTTCGCATGGGTGTTGCGTTATCTTACCTCCCCGTTAAAGATTTATAAATATAGAAAATAAAGAGAAAAAAAGCTCAATAAAGAAAAGCCGCTGTTTGTTTATTATTTCGTCCATCAGTGGTTCGATAACCAAGTTGCTAATATGTGAAACTGTTAGAATAAGAAACGCTGGACAAATAATGCCTTAGAAAAATGGAACAATAATTTAAATTACATTCTGAGGCCTAACCTTATAAAATGCCAGTTAATCAGAAAAATAAGAGAAAAGGCAAAATAATATGATTTTCTTTGTTAATGTTAATTAAACATAGAAGACAAAGAAGAAGGAAGCGCTAAATGCAGTTAGATGAATAAATAAAAAGAATACTGAATCTGTATGCTGCAATCAAAGATTGAAAACAGTGCTTTGTACACAAATGGGGCGTTCGCAATTGGGACCATGATGTGTGTAACAGCGTTTTTAATGTAGCGCGGGTGTTGTGTAAAGAGAATTTCGACATTCTCCGTTTGCATCACTGTCTGTTGCTTTTTTGACTCATATAAATCATATGTTTCTTTCTGTTCGTACATCGGAAAAATCCTGAGAAAAAACGTCGGCATTAAACGAATTGAGGCTGTGTAAATTAAGAATCCTGAATTTCTCGGTATTGGTAATCCTTTGGTTTATAATCATTTCCATTTAAAAGAGTATGTCGTAATTTTGTGTAATTTTAAATTTAATGTTTACTGCACTTTCCAACATAAATTCAAAACAATAAATATCATGCTTCGTATTATTTTCCTCTCCTTACCGGACTCGCTAGGAGGTGGAATAGGAGGAGTAGTCGCAACTCCTTTAGCAGCCGGCAATCCAACATCTGTTGGTCCAATTTCAGCAGCATGTCGGACGTATTAATTAAATATAAAATAACCGCCTAAAATGTTTCATAACATTTTGTTATTACTCACCCAACGTTCTTATGGTAACAACATTGCTCATCATTCCCTCTCCTAGAGCGTTTTTTCCTATCACTTGAAATTCGTATGTCGTACCAGGAGCTAATCTGTTTATGGTTACTTGCGTGCTACCCGATGGGGTTACGGGTATGGTGGACCATTCGGTAACACCCGATTCCCGATACCAGATCGTATAGTCTTGTTTGTAGTCTGGACCGCCACTGTATCCTGGCAACCAAGAAAGAGTGACGGAGAACTCGGAGGCGGATGCCGAAATGTTATAAGGAGCATGGGGTTGGGTACCTTCCACAACTAATTGAGTTGCAGTGACAATAGTTGCNACACCCCAAAGTTTTTTTTTTGGTAGGTCAAGATATTTAACATTCGTATCGATAATTGTTTAACAGCTTTTTTAACGAAGTTTTTCAAAGTGGTGATGTGTATTGCACGCTAACGCTTGAGTGTTGACCTAAAGTACATAATTTAATCAATTGAATTTGGGGTTGCCGCTTGACCGCTCACTAATGAGGAATAAATGCCTGAGCTTGACCTCCAAACATCGTTGACTGAGCTTTGCCTTGTGAGTAGGTGCCGACTCTTACTTGAATGTCTGATGTCTGAATATAAAATTCGAGTAATTGAGTGGTTATTATCATGCATCTGCATTTCAAAGGCAGGCTTTCTGTTTTCCAGCAACCCTCGGTGCCTGCCAATAAAAAAGCTCAATCAGGAATGGGTGCAAGACAATATTTCAGCGTTCCTTTCCGCTAAGGAGTTGTTGAGAGGCAGCCCTGATCTCAATTTATTACATTATGCACTTTGGGCCAAATTGCAAGAGCGTTAGTGTGCAAAAAGTGGCACTTAATAATCGCCTCATTGAAAATTTCCAACAAGAAAACTATCGAACAATTATCGACAGATACGATTCATGAATTAATAGATGCATGACCTAAAAGACTTCACTTTAGTGTCGCTGCTGATGGTCAAACATTGAATCACGTTTATGTAGCTTCTTGTATCAGCTTTATACAAACTAAGTATAACTGTTCTATCTCTTTAACTGATTCCTAGACATTTAAGTAAATTTAAGTCTTGTCCCTTTTAACATTTTCAAAAGCGTTTTCTAAATCTACAAATTCTATGTAAGCACTCTGTCCTTTTTCTATCGTTTTCTCTAATGTTAACCGTAATACTAGAATGAGCTTCCACGTTCCTCTTCTTCTAAATCCAAATTGATCTTCCGCTAATAGTTCTTCCGCCCTTTTCTTCATCTTCCTCTGTACAATTCTAGTTAAGATTTTTGACGCAAGGGAAGTTAAGGTAGTTCTAAATGTCTCGCACCTATCCGCGCCTCTCGTTTTAGGTATGGTTACTACCACATTCCATTTATAAACCTCTGGAACTTTCCCCATCTCGTAAATGTGACTAACTAGCTTAGACGATCTCTAACCTCTTGTCCTGCATGTTTTTAAATTTCCGCCTGTATCTCCTCTATACCTGGTGCTTTAGTATTCTTTAAGTTTTAATGTAATACTGAACTAAGTTAAACACTAAAATCCAAAATTCCATATAACTATGATTTAGTATATGAAAAATGACAAAATTTTCAGCAGATGTTTCAGCCCGTATAATTGTCTTCTTGATTTTAATTTTGACAAAGTTTATTGTGATTAATTCTGAGTAATAAGGGATGATTTAAAGACGTTTGCAATACTGTTAAATGGTATAAGCCGTGGTAAACGTAGGACTCGCCCAAAACGTAAAGCTATTACAGGACAATTTGTATACGCCTGTTTTTTTGTAGATATTCAATTTTGTTCTTATTATCTACTTATTTATTTATTTAATGCTAGTATTACTAAATAATAAAAACAAAATTGAACCTGTACAAAAGTAGGTAAATTATCCCGTATTACATTACTTAATAGAGAACGAAATACATATACAATAGGTGTCTAGAATATTAATATGCAGCTACTGTAGGTGCAAAATTTTGCATTGAATGTGTAGTGCAAATTGTTTTAATTTTCTCTTATAAACACAGGATTTAGACACGATCTGTATATTTACAGTTGTTTGGAGAAATGCATACAAATACAGAGCGAAGACCGTTACGTTGCACATAATAAAGACCTCAGCCATATCCGGATACTGTTTTTGTACAATTATTTGAAGATACGCGCATATTTAGACACAATTACAGCTGCACTTTTTTATTTTGATAGAGTTATTTTTTCAATGTTTTTGATCGGGTAAGTTAGGTTATGGAATCCTAGCTTTTATGGTTCCTTACCTCAAAAGGAAAAAGGAGCGTATAACGTAAGTATGTAAATTGTGCTGCTATCAGTTAGAAAAATTGAGGTACTTTAGTAAGGTTTGTCGAACGCTTAAAATACTTCAGTAGTAGCAATTGTATACCCACTAGATGGCGATACACTGCCTGTATCTGGATATTATAGCAACTCGTTCTTTAGGAGTTTCTTCGAGCGTTTGGTAGGTTTATACCGAGCGGCATGGCCTAGAGATCTAGACCATTGCTTAGCATTCGGGAGGACGCTGGTTCGATAGTTCGGGTCCGTCTGCCTTGGTTCAAGTTTTTCTGTGGTTTCCTTGGATCACTTGGGCAAATGCTGAGGCAGTAATATTCCACAGATAATCTTTCACTCTCTTCTGTCTTCATTTCGTCCGTCTCATCTTTCTCACCCGAACCACCACCCACCCATTCCCACGATTCCTGAAAGCAGGCTGAAGAGGGCCTTCCGCCCTACCTTCCGGCATAGTCCGGAGGGACTGCTCGCCCACCAGCATTACTGGCTGGTGGGAATGAAACACCCAAAAGTTTTTTTTTTTTTTGGTAGGTTTAGTTCATTGCTTAGCATTCGGGAGGATGCCGGTTCGATTCCGGGTCTGTCTGCCTTGGTTCAAGTTTTTCTGTGGTTTCCTCGGATCACTTAGGCAAATGCTGGGGCAGTAATATTCACAGATAATCTTTCATACTCTTCTGTCTTCATTTCGTCCGTCTCAATTTTCTCACCCGAACCACCACCCGCCCATTCCCACGATTCCTGGAAGCAGGCTGAAAAGGGCCTTCCGCCCTACCTTCCGGCGTAGCCCGGAGGGACTGCCTGCCCACTAGCATTACTGGCTGGTGGGAATGAAACACCCAAAAGTTTTTTTTTTGGTAGGTCAAGATATTTAACATTCGTATCGATAATTGTTTAACAGCTTTTTTAACGAAGTTTTTCAAAGTGGTGATGTGTATTGCACGCTAACGCTTGAGTGTTGACCTAAAGTACATAATTTAATCAATTGAATTTGGGGTTGCCGCTTGACCGCTCACTAATGAGGAATAAATGCCTGAGCTTGACCTCCAAACATCGTTGACTGAGCTTTGCCTTGTGAGTAGGTGCCGACTCTTACTTGAATGTCTGATGTCTGAATATAAAATTCGAGTAATTGAGTGGTTATTATCATGCATCTGCATTTCAAAGGCAGGCTTTCTGTTTTCCAGCAACCCTCGGTGCCTGCCAATAAAAAAGCTCAATCAGGAATGGGTGCAAGACAATATTTCAGCGTTCCTTTCCGCTAAGGAGTTGTTGAGAGGCAGCCCTGATCTCAATTTATTACATTATGCACTTTGGGCCAAATTGCAAGAGCGTTAGTGTGCAAAAAGTGGCACTTAATAATCGCCTCATTGAAAATTTCCAACAAGAAAACTATCGAACAATTATCGACAGATACGATTCATGAATTAATAGATGCATGACCTAAAAGACTTCACTTTAGTGTCGCTGCTGATGGTCAAACATTGAATCACGTTTATGTAGCTTCTTGTATCAGCTTTATACAAACTAAGTATAACTGTTCTATCTCTTTAACTGATTCCTAGACATTTAAGTAAATTTAAGTCTTGTCCCTTTTAACATTTTCAAAAGCGTTTTCTAAATCTACAAATTCTATGTAAGCACTCTGTCCTTTTTCTATCGTTTTCTCTAATGTTAACCGTAATACTAGAATGAGCTTCCACGTTCCTCTTCTTCTAAATCCAAATTGATCTTCCGCTAATAGTTCTTCCGCCCTTTTCTTCATCTTCCTCTGTACAATTCTAGTTAAGATTTTTGACGCAAGGGAAGTTAAGGTAGTTCTAAATGTCTCGCACCTATCCGCGCCTCTCGTTTTAGGTATGGTTACTACCACATTCCATTTATAAACCTCTGGAACTTTCCCCATCTCGTAAATGTGACTAACTAGCTTAGACGATCTCTAACCTCTTGTCCTGCATGTTTTTAAATTTCCGCCTGTATCTCCTCTATACCTGGTGCTTTAGTATTCTTTAAGTTTTAATGTAATACTGAACTAAGTTAAACACTAAAATCCAAAATTCCATATAACTATGATTTAGTATATGAAAAATGACAAAATTTTCAGCAGATGTTTCAGCCCGTATAATTGTCTTCTTGATTTTAATTTTGACAAAGTTTATTGTGATTAATTCTGAGTAATAAGGGATGATTTAAAGACGTTTGCAATACTGTTAAATGGTATAAGCCGTGGTAAACGTAGGACTCGCCCAAAACGTAAAGCTATTACAGGACAATTTGTATACGCCTATTTTTTTGTAGATATTCAATTTTGTTCTTATTATCTACTTATTTATTTATTTAATGCTAGTATTACTAAATAATAAAAACAAAATTGAACCTGTACAAAAGTAGGTAAATTATCCCGTATTAAATGTGCTTATTACATTGGGCAAATTGGTAGAAAGCTAAAAATACGTTTAAAAGCACACAAAAAATCAACAATAAATAAAAAACATGCTACGGTTATAGCTTCACTTTGTATAATCATTGTAATCATTTTATCAATTCTAACTACATAAAATTTATACGTAATGAATGAAAAGGCAAACGTTTAAAGTTAGAATGCTTTGAAATCAAAAAATCAACAAAAACAGAGATACAAGATAGAATTTCATTACTATACCTATAATAAATGCTACACTTAGGTAGACAAAATTTTTAGTAATTAGTATTTACGGTTCTTTTTATATATGTAGTTACAAGACGCATCTATAAGCAGATAATAGATTTAGTCTGCTACTTTTGATAAAAGTGTAATTATATCCAAACAGTTGTAGAGTTGAAACAAAGTTCTGTCTTTGAAATATTGGAATGTGCTTTTACTAATTGTTTTAAAAAAAATGTGTATGCATTTCTGTTAAATCGAATAGATAACAAAGAAGTCGGGCTTAAAAAAGTTGTAGTAAAGTTACGTCCCTCTTTAATAATGTTCATCCCTAGCCAGAAAGCAAGCTCTAATTTATAAGTACGGAACTAAAAAGTTTACTGCAGCATTAAAACTGGTGAGGATTAAAATTTTTCTCAGCCGCCTTGCCGCTTGTAATCTTCTACTTCTATGGCAAGAGATTAGTCATAAAAATCCTTTGTATTCTGCGGTCGTTTGGATAACGTTGGGCAAAAAGACGTTAAACAAATTTTGCCTAAATCCTTTACAAATTACTCTGCCTGCGGAGGGCGTAATTTATACGAACGCGCCGTATGCCTGCGGTGAAGCTTTTCTTTTTTTCTTATTTTGTGCTTCTTTGTCTCTATGGCTATCTCGCTTGTCACAATTTCGTAATGCGCTTTAAAAAAACTGTATATGTACAAAACCGATCGAACGAAAATGCAGAAACATGAGCTCTCTAGGCACGTAGCACTGTAGAAGTTGGTGTGCTACACTATTAAAGGATTTACTGTTTTACAAAAAACAAATAGTAAATAACTAATTTTACCAGCCACACATGCAAAATTATTTGATTTGGCGAAACTCTTAAACATTAACAGAGAAGGAAAATAGAAGATAATCATTAAAACGAGAAAATAAGTTTCACCACTTTTTAAAATCGTAAAAATCATGCACTCTAAATGTTACAATTCCATCACTTTAAATGTATGTTAAGGTATCCAGTTATTCTTTGTTTACGAGGACTTTTATTGTAGTAACATGAAGAGGGACATACAATTTCCTACAAATTAATCGATTAATTGACTGATCCCCTAGTATTTAAATAAATACTAGCGTCCAGATGTGATATGATTTATCCTGATCCATCCTTAATAAAATGACTCTGGAAGTATTAGATGGTTTCGGAAGGTTTAATTTCAAACATTGCCCTTTTAAATTTTTATTGATTCTGTAAAAAATAGTTTATTTTTGAGGTAAATTTTTGTTGTAGTTTGAATGTTTTTTCACATTACCGTATATTTTTGTCATCAGTGAAAGATTAAGCATTTCATTTTAACGTGGTTAAGTTAGTTAGATTGATGCATACCTTCTTTTTTTTGTATATATACGAAACTCCAAATTATCTAACCCCGTTGTTTTTTATCTTTTAATAGTGAGGATTTGAAAACTCCTGTCATATTATCTAGAGTCTAGAATTTACAGGGTGTTTCTGAAATAAGTAGCAAGCTTGCAGAAGGTGATAGGGCAATATAAAACAAAAAATGAGTGAAATTTTGGTAGTCCAAATGTTCATTGTTCGAGAAAAACATATTTATAGTACGGCAAGAACTAGGTATAGTCAATCTAGAGCAGTTGTTCGTCCTTTTAATGTTGTAGGCCTGTATGTATGCAGTCAGTCGAAGTTACTGACAGTAGGTCAGTGTGTCAGTGTCATAAGTCAGTCTGAATAGCACATACGGGACGTACGCGCCCTATACATTGGCCTGCCCGAAGTCCACATGCTAGACGTATTTGCGCGATATAATTTTAGTTTATTGGTGGTTTGGAAATTTATTCTACAATTAATACAACTACAGTTACCTACTTTGAAGATGTAAATGTATATACTAATGTTTACGAAACGTTAATTTTTTCTTTCTTTTGTGTTCTTAACATCATATCATGATGTATTTTAAATAGTACTGCATACTATCAGCGATGAGCAAAGTAGTTGTTTAATTAATTTTTATCGCAATGGGCGTCTAAATATTATATTTATTAGCGTATGAGTAAACTGTCGATATTTACTTCGTTAGTCGCTCCACAGCCGTCACTGTTTACATTCTCCATCGTTGTAGCTGCTTAGTTATTATCGCAATTCCTCTCTATGTTCCCTATTCACGTCCAGGACCGGCTTCAGATTGTAATTTCTAGTTTTATTACAAATTTTGTTGTTTCTTAATCACTTCGCTTATTACGTTTAAGTAACACCCTCCAAAACTTGCTATTTAAATCAGAAACACCCTATATATACTAATTTTCTAGGTACTACTTGAGGCCCTTGACTTATCTTTTTTCTCTTAACTGTACTTCCTAAGGACTTCTTGCAGATACCAAACTTATCATTATTACTGAATTACTGAATAGTTTAATGTAATATATTAGTACTTACATTCCACATTCAGATAAGCTGAGGCAGATTGCGGTTCCCCGATTCCGTTGCTTACTTCGCACACGTACTGACCCGAATCATCCGCACTGACTGGGTTTATGACCAGAGAGCCGTCTCTTCGAATGGTCACGCGAGTTTCGAGGGAGGCGACCTCCCTCACGGGAGCTCCTTCCCGAAACCATTTCACTGTTACGTTGCCGGGTAAAGCTTTCGCCTCGCAGTTAAATTGCACCTTTTCACCTTCAAGCTTCGTCTGGTTGATCGGCGGTACCATTATCACAGCTCCACCTGAAAATTATACACACTTTCTTTTTCTACATACCAAAATATGATAGATAAATTATGTTAATTTTTAATACATTTTTATTGGTATTTATAAAAAGACCCCAACACATGCAAGTGTCCTTAAGGGAGATTTTTGATGAAGAGGTCTCTTGTTTCTTGGATTTATTCTGAGCTTTATCTGTATACTTGTGGCGAAAAGTTATAAAGGCTGACTATTTTAACGAATCAGATGGTATCGAATTCGAATTCGAAATTGCCAAATAATATCTTGATTTTTTTTTCTGAACGTTCTATATCATTTAACTCCAGACATGCTACCCTACTAAAATCCTGAAGGATGCGTTAAGAGCATTCAAAATCCGTAAAATACTGTAGTATATTTACTGGTAGGTATACTTCATTTACTTTCTGTAGCGATGTGCCCCTTCCAATGTCTTGGATGCGCGCTGGCAAAATCGTAGGTAGGGAGAAAAAAGCTCATTATACTCTCGACTCTTGTTCATTAAACATACTTTTTTATACAGTACCTGCCAAAAGTTTTGTTCAGTCATTAATAGTAGTGCGGGTCGAAAATAAGCGTTAAAGCCTTTAATATGTCTTCAAATATAAATAAACATCTCCTTGATATTTTTAGTAGTAAATGGTATCAATAACAGCACATTTGAGCAATGCAATTGTAGTGGATAAAATGGTCAATTTTTCCGTGCAGAACTGTACGGATTAGACGCTCCTCACCGGTTAAGAGTTTGGCCAAGAGTTGTCTGCTTTCTTTTCTGGTCTAGTGCTGTTCTTTTCTACTTTGAGCAGGTAAAACTGAAGGTCACTTCGCTACAAAAACTAAACGAAGTATAATAAGGAAGAAGGAATATCGAAACTATAATTGGGTATACTTTGGGTGTAAATGACGCAAGTGTCGTGGAATGTTGTTCTCATTATACAGGTTTTATTCACATGTTTTTCGGTAAAGTTTGCTTCTACGAAAACATTTCTACTCCTAATGGATTCCTCAACAAGACCTTGAATAAGTACTACCATTAGAAGAAACAGGATTCGAAAGTGATTGGTAGAAAGAATGAATATGTAAAAAACATAATGTAGAGGAGGTTTGGTTAGGTTAGGTTAGGTTTGAAGTCATAAAATACCTCACAAACGGTGAGCTAGGACATCCTGATTTGAGTTTCAACAATCATACACACTAGCAGAGAGGTTTGGAGTGGAAAACTACTTCAGAAGTGAAGATCTGAGAAGGCAAATAGATAAAAGGATGATCAACGGACTGTACCTTCTCGGGTGCATCCTGGGTTACGTTAAATGATCCGTAAGTGTGCCTAACACCAAACTAGAATGATGGCGTCCTCTAGGGAAAGGCACTCTGGACGTAAACTAGTCCACCATTTGAATGTCCGGGCGGGGACTACCTCGGGGGATGTCATAAATAAGGGAAAAGATGGAGACTTCTGGAGTGGAGACTTTAGAATAATACATACAGGATCGGTGGGGGTAGGAATTGTAATGCGTAGCAGGGTAGAGTGTACAAAGTTATTTAATAGGCGAGATAAGTAAAGGATAAGCGGAAAGGAAAATGTTAGAAGCGCTCGAAATGTGATGTTACCGGCGAATGATGAGGATACCGTGGATAGAGAAGGTTAAAAACGAAGAGGTATTAAAAAGAATAGGAGAATAGAGAACTCTATGTAACTCAATAAGAAATGGGTGAGATAGGTTGACACCTTCTCAGGCATGAAGCTCTAGTCAGAGACATATTAGAAGCTGAAACGGGAGTTAAGAGGAGTAGAGGTAGACCTAGATTAGATTACTGTTCGGAAATAGTTAAGGATGTGGGTTATTCTGGTTTCAGGGAAATGCGAAAATTAGCTAAGGAGGTGCGTGTCCAATCAGTTTGAGGACTGACGACCTTATGATGATGATGATGAACTGTCCCTACCTTCCCCACATTCCCCCTTCCCATTTACTCTACTGCCTTAACTTGAACCCTTAGATATTGTTCTGTGATTAAAATAATCTTATTAAATATTTTACCTGCAATAATAACCCGCGATGTGTGGGATATTTGGCCCTCGCCGTTTCGAGCAATACATGTGTAGTCTCCGATATCCTCGTGCCTTATATTAGATAAACGAAGTTCAGTCCCATCGTTAAATATACCTGCAATACGTACAAAAAAAAAGAAACGTGTCGTATAAAAAGCTTCTTCGCCAATTTAAAATTGCGTTTACCTATTGTGGGTGAGGGTTCTACGGGATTTGCGTCTTTGTACCATACAATTTCCGGTATTGGGTTACCTTCCGCTTGGCAGTTAAGGATGATGGCGTCTCCCAAATTGACGTAGATAATGTCGTCTGCGGTGACGACGAAACGAGGGGGTGCGTGTACTGACAGGTGGAACCATGTTCCATTTTTCGTTGGGTTGGGGGAGCGATTAAGGAACACAACCTTACATTCGTACCTGTAATGGGTTACTGATTGGTTCAACCTAGTAACTGATTGATAGTTTGGATTAAATGAATATTCGTGGGTTTCTGAAAAGTTTCATAGCATATTATGCGCTGCCTGGGAAATGTCGACTTGTCGCTTCTTCAGTCAGAGAAAACTTATTCCTACAGCGGGTGAAAATGTCAAAGTCAAATAGCTCGTTGGTTTCTAATCATACAGGGTTTGTCCGGAAAGTAATAGGACTGAGTCGATTTAAAAGAAATTATTGAGCCAATCGTTACAATTCTTTAAAAACTTTCTAAATAGGCTCCTTCTGCGTCGATGCAGAGCTGCCAGCGCGATTTTCAAGTATTGAAGGCGTCACGGAAGGCATTCTCCGGAATAGCCTTAAGAGCCGCGGTACATGCTGCTTGGACCCCCTCTGTCGTCTTAAAATGCTTACTTTTCATCGGCCTTTTCAGGCGAGCAAATAAAAAAAGTCCGGGGGGGGGGGCACATCTGGACTGTAGGGCGGCTGCGGAAGCGTTGGGGTGCCGGCCTTGGTCAGGTAGCTGTCCACAAGAAAGGCGGTGTGAGCCGGGGCGTTGTCGTGGTGCAACTTCCAGTCGGCTGCGATGTCTTGTCGGACCCGATTGACCCTTCGTTTGAGTCTCTTGAGCACTTCCACCTAAAACTTGGCGTGCCACTCGGAAGATTGCCTCTTTGTCTCGGGATCATACTCAAAGATCCATGACTCGTCACCTATGATTACGTTATTCAAAAATTGGGGGTCACTTTCACACATATTTAAATTTTCTTGGCACACTTCCATTCGCCGCAATTTCTGGTCGTCAGTGAGCACTTTTGGGACCAACTTAGCGCACACCTTGCGCATGTTTAAATGCTCCGTCACAATGTCATGAACCACAGATTTTGGTAAATTTAATATCTGGGCAATTAAACGAATACTTAGTCGACAGTCTGAGTTCAAAACTTCGCGCACACGAGTCACATTGTCGGTATTTGTCGAAGTCGAAGGTCTTCCAGCACGGTCTTCATCGGCGACCTCTTCCCGAATCTCGGAAAAGGCCTGGTGCACCGAAACACACCACTTCTTGCTAAAGCAACATCTGGGTAAGCCTGCTTCATCATATCAAACGTCTCTGTCGCTGATTTACCGAGTTTCACACAGAATTTAATCGCGTACCTCTGCTCTAACGAACGCTGCATTTTCGGCTTGCACCACTCACAGAAACACGTCGCGCGAAAAAGTCTGTTCTGACTCTCTAGGTGCTCGGAGACAACTCACCAACCGCTCGTTCGTAGCTAGGAATGCCCTCTACAGTCGGTGCGCACACGCTCCGAAGTGTAGTCGCGGCGGAAGAAAATCAGTCCTATTACTTTCCGGACAAACCCTGTATCTTGCATTAAATAATACTAATTTAAATCGATCGAAAAACAATTCTCTCTGATCTGTAATATTTACCTTCAATTAATTATTGATTACGCATCAAAGAGAGAATTGTTTTTAGACCCATTTGTTATCATTTGATGTGAAATTATGACTCACTGATGAATAACTAATGACGAAGCATTTAAAATTTAACGTTAGATGAGGATCTTTTATGTTTGAATTCCTTACCATCCTTGATCGGATTCTTGAATATTTGTCAAGTTAAGGGAAGCGGCTCCGTAGGGTGAATCGGGGGACACTTTCGACACACGACCTTGGTACCCATCGGCACTGTGTGTCGGGTAACTTTCGTACCATATGTAGATGGGTATCTCCTGTCCCTTGAAATAAGCGATGATGTAGAGAGTTTTCATAATTTGAGCAACTAACAAACTTATACTAACAACTACTGAACAATAGTAACATGCCCAATAAATAATAAGCTATGCAGCCCTATAGGGGAACCACGTTACTTTTTCAAGTCAATCATCTGTAGAAGATCTGCAAATAAATAACGGTTTGTCTTTGAACCGATTACAGAAAAGAATAAAGATGGCGTCTCTGTGTTTCAAAAGAACCTCAATTCCATGACTAGTTTTTCCTCCAGGGGGCGTCAGAGTTGACCAGCCTTTTTCTTGAATTTTAAACATGTGCCTACTTATGCTTGATTTTGACTAATTTAAAATAAGACTCGATTTTGACTAATTTGAGAATGCTAAATTGGAATAGGTATCACGTTTATTTTGGTATAATTTGAATATTTTCTACTAAAAAATCGATCAAGCATTTTAGAGAAATCAAAATCGGTCAAGTTTGATTTCCCTTTCGGCAAAACTAACCACAGAATCGAAAAACATCACCTTGAAGCATTACTCAGGGAACCCTCCCTTCAATTTATTTCTGCAACAATCTTACATGACCCATTTGGAAACATTAGACAGATTTTTATTATGTACCGATTGTGTCATTTCAATGAAGCGGCTATTTTCTCAAGCGAAACAACGTAAAATTTTGTAATTTTTGAAGTTATTCTTCTTTTGACACATTCACAGTAAAATTTGGGTATGAAACGGAAGTTGCGCGCGCACAGCTAACAAAAGTCGATTGTACGAAGTTAGCAATGAAACTGCCAGTTAAAGAGTGCGAAATCAAAGTTAGTCATCGTTGCGTTTGTTGATTGGCAGTTTAATCGATAATGCTGAAAATTCATTTAAATTTATAAAAGAATTCAGTAAAGTCACGTTGATTTATAATTAAATACATGACAACCATATTATTTTTTAAATATTCTGCCGGAACCGGTAGATGGGCATCACTTATTCTCATTGATTCTCATCAGCACCTTGTTCTGTGTGGTTGCCTACCCCTTACTTGGATAGTTACGGCGTGGATTCAATATTATATGTCGATATTGTTAGAATGTAACCTTATTGACATATCTACTTATATCCTAGCAAATGTCTATAGATGGCGTTCACTACACTATCTGCATCTATTCATAGTATTTCAATTGTATTGTATTCAAATCTTATGTCTTATTCTAAGGATTCCTAAACTTGACAGTGTTATTTATCTAAGATCTGAAATATTTTATTTTCAGATGATTTATCACGCTCTTGGTATTCGTTAGTCGTAAGGATTGGATGAATTCAACTGTTCACGAAGGGTAAGTGCTAAATGAATTTACATTTTTAGAAATTTTGCATAGTAATTTCCTAGAGGCTTTTAGGTAATTTACGGAATGGAATGTCTAATAATAACTTCCTAATTAAACTTTATCTATAAATATGAAAACATACAAATACAGTAAACAGTAATCTTGTATGTAGTATTTGTTGATATTGTGTAGAATCAAATATTAATACTCGATTTGTGGAATTAGTCACTTTAATTACAATTTAGCTTTATGTGTGAAAAACATAGATAATAATTTCCAGTCCAGTTAATCGGTCTATATTCACTTGTAACCCACTTTTACAAGTTGGTATAAGAGATAATAGCGCGCTTAGCATTGCTTTGCATCATTTACTGCGAAAGAAAATTCAGATTTTCCATCCTTGTCGCGAGTAGATTTTGCGTTGCATCTGGTTCTAAAGGATTATTCAAATCGGCCGCTTATCGTTGAGATCTCAATAATCTTGAGATATACAAGAAACTTTAAATTGGAACAAAGTTGTAAGTTTAATGCGCAATATCGTTGCATCAGGAAGAAGTTCCAGTAAAAGGATTTGCGAATTTTCTTTACATTCTCATTTCTATAAAATGTACATACAACATAATATCGAATAGTTTCGATCTTTACTTGTTGAAATTGTTTGATATAAAAAGAAAATAACAGGGAATGGAGACTTTCACTAAATCCTATTCCTACTCGTAAGTTTCCCAAACATCGACTTCTTCAGGTTAGGATATTTACTACTACATATGTACAAATTGTAAGAGTAATGACTTCCTTAAACAGATACAAGGTAACAAAAGCTGTTTAAAATTACAGACTAAGAGAGGCTGTTGTAAAGCCTGCTTTTCCAAAGAAAAACTTTCAAGAATTATGAATCACCTTGTATTTCTTGTCCTAAAGGATATTTATGACAAACAGGTAGAAGTGTTAAAAAACGAATACAAGAACATAAGAACACTTGTGTGTATATAAAAAACGGATTGCACTTATTCAAATTATTTAACACAATAAATAAGTTTGATATATTTCACGTAAACAGTAAATGCAATAAATTTAAATTTATTAGAACACCTAAAAGTAAATAAAAATATAAAACAAGAAATTTTTTTATACGATTAAATAAATCGCAATAATTCCTCCCTCTAATTTTGTAATATTGAACACCCTCTCGTACATGTGTATATCTATAAGTCTATAAAATTAAACACTCTTAGCCTATGTCTATATAAAAAAATTCATGACTCCAATAATATTTAGTAGTAAACAGAAGTCTAAAGAAGCCTATGTAATGATGTATAAAAAGTAACGAAATTCTCGATTGTGTAGTATTTTCTTTGATACATATAATATGCCAAGAGGATAGACAACTACTGTAGCAAGTGAGCGAAAAATCTATTTTTACAAAACTTTAAGAAACAAGAAATTTACAATTGGCCTGAATTTTCCCGATATTGCTAATATTATAAATGCAGTTTCAACCTAATATATGTATATCTATATATACATTAACATTAATAAATTTAAATAGATAAACAAGAAAAGGGTAATGATTACCTTCAATAATTTTCATAACGTACATACGTATAGGTAAAAACAGAATCTTGAATTTTCTTTTTGATATTTGTTATCCAAATACGTTACGTAGAAATTGACAAAATTGAAAATATCGCCTAAGCATTAGTAGGGGGAGAAAATTTTAATAATATTTGCATATTTTGATTTCTATATAAATTTAATTGAAACATGCTGCTTTTGATTACTTAAAGAAGACCTAATATCCGGTATTTGTTATTCATTTCAATTAAAACTTAAATGAAGAATGATTTTAGTAACTTATTTGCTTAAACTTGAAATGCAAAATTTTTGTAAAGTTGCCTTTTTTCAAACCTGAACAATATAATAAAAATTTTGTGTGACTTGCGTAAACTTTATTATAATTAAATTACATACTAATGACGTAAATAATAACGGTTGTAATCCCATTTTGTAATGCTATCCATCCCGCATCAATAAACTGTAGGTGCCGATAAATCGGGATTACAAAAACGGACTTCTGCGGGAATGATGGGTTTTTTCGCCATACTAATCCCTAATAAGGAACGGAATGGCTTTTCTTAAAACAAATGAAGTACAGTTGACATAAAACAAACAGAAACAAAAATCGATACACATGATCTATCACTTCGCTAAAGTGAATGGCGTCATATTGAGTCCGTGTTGACAAACCCTCTCAAAATACACAGATTATACGGAAAACAGCTAGATTAGGTTAACTTATTTTATATATGATCTTGAGATTTTAAGCTTTCATCTGTCTAGCTGTGTATTTGTTTGAATCTGATATGATGCTTCCAAATCGGTTAAACCGATTTCATTTTTTTTGTTCTATATTTGGTATTTGCATGTAAGTAATGCATGATGGAAATCGATTCAACTATTTCAAGGATCTGTAGTTCTCATCACAGTTTTTTATATAAGAATTTTGATCACCTTTCTGCAAAATAT
This sequence comes from Agrilus planipennis, assembly GCF_000699045.2. NCBI lineage: Eukaryota > Metazoa > Arthropoda > Insecta > Coleoptera > Buprestidae > Agrilus > Agrilus planipennis. The sequence continues at coordinate 1,677,656 of NW_020438995.1, read as the reverse complement.
TTCCTTTTTAGTTTTGGTAAATTAATTTATTTTGTTATAAAGGTTTAATATTACAATGTTTCTTGGCTTACCTAACTTCAGAAGCAAAAATGTTTTCAAACTTACTCCCCGTGAGATTCTAAAAATATAGATATTTTGGGTAAATCTATTATTTCTCAAAATTCGAAGCCAATTTGCAAGCAAAAACACTTCATTATAGCACACAACTCCTATAGGATTCACTTTCATTGTATGAGAATATATGAGACGTATTCACGATAAATTTGCCAGTTAGTTATTTTATATGCAAATGGTTAATAACTAACTTACAATTTACCCTGAACAAACTTTTGATTTCGAGAAGGGGAATAAATGAAAATTGAAACAGATATAATTATAACAAGGAAAAGACCGCGTAGTGAACGTCTTCAGTAGAAATTTGCTACTTATTGTGGAATTCAAAATTCAATAATATTCAGACAGGCCTGTTTCTAAAAATGATATCGGATATTCTAAGCTGAACCCATAGCATAGCTATGTATAAAAATGTAGGTTTTCACGGTATCTATGATTTGGGTTGAAGACCGTGATTTAAACAAAGATATTAGCTATAATAGAATTATGATTCGGGTTGGAGGTCGTCATCTAATTGAAGATGTTAGTTATAGTAGAAATATAATTCTGGTTGAATGAAGATGTTAGCTATAATAGAATTATGCTTTGGGTTGAAGGTCCTGATCTACCTGAAGATGTCATCTATAGTAGAATTATAATTCGAGTTGAAGGCCGTGATGTAAATGAAGATGTTAGCCTCGGTTGTCTTCGAAATGTCTAAACTTAACAGTTACTTTCTGCCACAACATTTCAACTCCCAATTAATGGTAAATTATGCATTAATGGAAGAAAGTACTGCATCTCCTCCCAGGTGGGAAACTCCGAGAGGAGATGTCATATTCTCTACCCAAAACCTGTATCCAAATTTAATTTCTTATTCGAGAGGAAACGCTCCCAAAAGGATAGCAATTTCGAACGCTTTAACTTTCATCAGCACGCCGTGTTTCGACAGAACACCGGCTAGCTTACTTGCTTTGTTCAGCTGAAAATTTAATACTAATTATTGTAGTATTCAATAATGTTCAACAAGGTCCTTGTCGAGTAAAGATATCACTTGGTCGATGTTCTATAGGAGCTCTACTATCTACGACGTGCTGATGACAATCAAAGTGTTGGAAATCACGATCCACTACTGACCAAGGTCATATTTTTGTTAGATTATTAAATATAGCTTAAAAACGTATTACAGAACAAGACAAAGACGGCTAGTTTACTTCGAAATATGTCTTTATACTTTATTTCTCAATGAGCTTTAAGAAGAACGACTCAGTTGAATTTATCCCGTACATTCGTCATTAAAATATAATTTTTTCGCTACGCTCTGGAGAATTTCTGTCGTAGTTAACTTGAAAAAGTAACAAAGTGAATTTCTCGAAAAGTGGCAGCTTCCGTAAGATGGATGTCTCAGTCCCAGCCAACAAACTTCGCTCGAGTTGACTATAAAATTTAATTAAACAGCATAAGACGATACATGAGGCAATTTAGCGATGGTACCTATATTACGGTGCTAACAATAGACCTGCTACTGAATAGGCAATTAAAGTTTAAAACTATACATAGCAAAGAAGCGTCACTGATATTTCGTGCAAACAACATTTTATACATATAATATTATACCGTATGCGAAAGAGTGTATCTTCGCACAATTTCCAACAGTGGAATATTATAAGTGAACACTAAGATCCCAATTTTCGCATACGGTATAATACGTATATCTGTACGCTATGCGGTAAGTTTCTTGTTAATCTCAAATTACCGTTAACGTGTATATTGTTATAGTGAATCTTAGTAAATATGTCGACAATTTTAGAAAATTTAATTACTAATGGAGCTTTGCGTTAAAAGATAATTAAACACGAAGTTCAGCAGGACTACATAGAAATTAAGTACAAAAAAGTACTCCCTGATACATTTACTTAATTGTATATGTTTATGTTTATATATCACCTAATGTACCAGTAATTAATAACAAGGGAGATTGCTTTATCTTTCTTACTATAGGTACGCTATTATTTTCGTGAAATTTTTTATACGAGACAGCGAGAAGGCATTAATGAGTGTTGAAGTTGAGAGTAAATTAGTTAGAGCTCCAAGCTGAGCTAACAATATTTCTGTAACACTACAGAGCACACTAAGTAGTTTATGAGTCAAATAATAGTGTCACATTTGACAAAAACAAAAATTAGATGTATTATACAACAATTTAAGAAACACGTTTTGAGTTACTCTCGGTGGAAATTAGAAAAAAAAATACAACGTCTAATTATACAACACGCTACTGAAGTGAAACTTCTTCTAACACACAAACATACTGGGATAGGGTTTAAGCAATTGGTTTAATGGTATAATTTGTACACTATGAATTTAAATTTTGCACTATACATGCCGCAGTTGCCTGTAACGAACGTTGCATTGAAGCGCGCTCACGGTTCAAGCGATCCCCACTACGAACTCGACTGCGTGGACGAGTAGAGGGAGGACATCCGTTGCATGATTTCGTTACATAGCAACTTGCATGAAACGAACTTATCCTACCGTGCGTAAAGAAGTTTCACTTCAAAAAAGTCATATGCCAGTAGGAAAGTTTTTATGTGTCAACTACGAAACAAAGAAAATCAACGAAATCAATAAAATTATTCAATTATTTTATTTTTTTCTGGAGAAAAAAATAAAGGAATTTAATGTATTAGGGCTAATACATCAATAACGACTTTTTGTGGAATTTCATCATATTACAATTGGTTGTATCATACAAAATCAATTTTAGTTTGAGTAGCCTTTTATGTATTCACTTAAATGAGCTGGAATACTTTTCGCCCTGTTAGGGTTTTTAATAATAACGCTTCATGTAAACTAAATATTTCTTCCTGAAAAAAAATATAATAAGGTCGTCGCTTCATAATTTCATTATTTTCTCAGAAGCTTGCAAAGCTAAGATGTTGCTTTTAAATCATGCGTGTGCTGCTAACAGGAAAGGGATAGATTGAGAGATGAAGAGAGACAGACATAAATCTACGAAACTACAAAAACTACACACTGTTCTATAATAATAACAACAATAAATAAACAAAATTGAGGAAAATGCACTCCACAATCTACAAGTAGGCACTAAAGAGTATATATACTTTTTTGTGACTGTTAGTACAGTGTGTGATTTTTTGGAACAATTTGTACTTAGACGTGAATTTATTGAAAATGTGCAGTTAAATTTTAGAAAAGTTTTATAATTAAGTACTTATAAATACAAAGGGAACTATAACACTATAATCAGTGCGATTCTGTAACTGACCAGATCAAATACAAATGTACACATAGAATCGAAATGTTATTAGCAAATCGAAATGTTCTATTTCTATTGCTTCTTTCAACTTCCGACATTCTGTAAGTCAAGTAGAGGACGCGGTCAATCGAAATTAAAAAAGGATGGACTCTAACGTATGCATCTACTAATAAAAGCCGATTGGAAAAGATATACTTCGTTTACTTTCTGTAGCGATGTGATCTTCAGTTTGACCGGCACAAAGTGGAAAAGAACAGCACTAGGCCAGAAAAGGAAGGAGACAACTCTCGGCCAAACTCTTAACCGGTGAGGAGCGTATAATCTGTACAGTACTGCACGGAAAAATTGACCATTTTATCCACTACAATTGCATTGCTCAAATGTGCTGTTATTGATACCATTTACTACTAAAAATATCAAGAGATGTTTATTTATATTTGAAGACATATTAAAGGCTTTAACGCTTGTTTTCGACTCGCACTACTATTCATGATTGAACAAAACTTTTGGCAGGTACTGTATGAAAAAGTATGTTTAATGAACAAGAGTCGAGAGTATAATGATCATTTTTCTCCCTACCTTCGATTTTGCCAGCGAGCATCCAAGATATTGGAAGGGGCACATCGCTAGAGAAAGTAAATGAGGTATAGCAGCATTGCATTTTCGGAAAGAATATAGGCCGTGGTGACCAAATGACATATTAAACTGGTGGAATACCATTTTCTAAGAAATACATGTACGTTACAAGATGTGGAGCTAGGAACATTGGTTAAAGTGAAAAATCAACACTTTAACTATATTTTTCCAAAGCAGTTTTAATTTTTAATTTTTTTACAATTAATTCATCGAATCAATAGATATTGTTCATTTTGCTATTTATCTTAATTCTTTGAATGTTTGTTTTGTTTTCTATATGCATAATTTTATCTCTTAAAAATAAACGTTAATTGTAAAAAATGTAGAATTAAATGCATGTGTTGGAATATGTCAGAAGCACATACGAATAAAGATGTTTACGGTGAAATGCGATTTCGAAATCGCATATATGGTCGAAATCTATCTGCACTTCACATTTTGATTGTAGAAGTTACATTTCGACCCGAGGAGTTACAGAATGTCGATTTACTACAATCCCGATTCTACTTTAGCATTTCTGTTCGATTTCAAGCATTTCTATTCGATTTGAAGTTACAGAACAGGCTTGGATATCGTTTGTTAGTTTTGTTAGTGATATGACTGTGATGGGAAAGGATCTAATCCTTTCAAAAGCTATAAATAACATAGACAGTAATTGACAGTACCAAAGTATACTTATGAGTTCCATTACTTATCTTAAATTTTTGCTGATTATTCATTTGAATCAATTTTTAATATCATAGAAAGTGGTCTTTTGTCTTATAATGATAAAATTAGAGTCAATCATAAGAGTTAATTTTTTTTTGTACTACGTATTAGATAGTAAAAGAGACTGGATGCTATTTATAGCTGAGAGATGATTATGAATGAGTTAGAGTTTCATTGATCGGCACTATCTAGTCTCTCTTATCTCTTTTCATGGTGTTTCACATCACTGTGGCCATAATCACAAATAACTGAACAACAACTGGCAGCCTGTGGTTAGCACTTTGGCGCCCAACTATAAAAAGTCAAGTTTAATAATAATAATAATAAAGTAGGTACTAAGATACTCGGTGCAGTAAACGTCTTTAGGCAGTACTAATGTTTGACGTGGTCCTTTTGGAAGTCAAGTCGTTATGACACAAACAAAGGAGGCACAAGTGGGACAGTTAGGATGTTCCTGAAACGTCTGCATGGACAGCGCTTCCAACAAGAACAGATAAAAACGAAATCTTTCTCGTGTGAAACAGTGATGGAATACAGTTATTGAGTTTAAAGATAATGCAAAGGTTGATTGAAGTTTTTGAGACATAACAAAAAGTGTTTTACAAATGACGAGGAACGTGTTTAGTACATTATACCTACGATTTACCAACAAAGGATGATAAAAGTATAGTATGGTATATCGAAATAAAAAACGGAACCATTATTTGTTGTTTGTCTGTTGACTGAATTAAAAAAGCCCTTTTGCGTGTCAGCTATTAATGGTGGTGGGCGGGCATTCTTGTGCTAAGCCGGGGAGTAGGGCGGAGGACCCCTTTTATCCCCCTTTTAGGAATTGTGGGAATAGGTGCGTGATTTTTGGAACGATACATATGAGACTGAGGAAAGGAAGACAGAAGATTATCTGTGGAATATTATCTACTTCCCCAGCATTTGTCTAAATGGTCCAAGGAGATCAGGGCAGGTGAACACCAAAGTGAATCGGCGACCTCTCGAAGATTAAGCTCAGTGTCGAATCTCTGAGTTATCATCAAAATATAGAGATAAAGAATACTTTCCGTTGCCATAGAATTAAATCTTGAATTGTGTCGCGATGCCACGAAGGAAGATCTCATAGCACAAGTAACGGAAAAAAATTGAAGTTTCATTTCCTTAACGTTAATATACAATGTGCTGCCATTCATTTTTGCTGGATATCACAAGCAAATATAGTTCAAACTTAAACTAAGTATTTACAACTTATTAACCATAAGCATATTAGTCATTCCCGTAATGATTTTCTGTACTTTTACAACTCTTTGTTGGTAAAATTTTTGTATTTTTCTTGTGTAAATCTTACAGTTTCCACGAAGGTGTTATATTATGTAAGTATTTTAACGATCGAAACACTTCACTCAACCATATTTTATACATAGTACAGAGCACATTTTGAATTTTTGAAGGTTTAGCATAAGTTAAGTGTCATGATTAATCGGTTAAAGTTTATAGATAAGTTAATTACATCGTGATACATTGACCTGTGGACAGATGGCAACAGAAGTTACATAATTAGTTTCTGTTTGCTTTCCTTTCCGTTAGTGAGTCCATTCCTGTGCATTGAATTATTATTTTCAGTTGGATCATAAGCAGAGCAAAGATAGAGAGACATATGATTTGTTAATTGTAATGATTAATTACAGTATTATTTAAATAAATAGGTTAACTTTACAAAATTGATTAGTAAGTGATTGAGCTGGAGAGGTAGTTAAAAAATGCGAATCAACAAGCATTCATGATTAATAATGCACTTTCTGAAAATTGTATATCCAAATCACTTCCTTTAGATACTTTCAGATCTTTTTACGTTAAAAGATATTTGTACTTTAACCCTACATACAATCAGATTAAAAGATAAGTAAATTACGTTTAATAATAAAGAACAATTTTCAATGTTAGACATAGGTAAAGGTCAATTGTTTATTAATACTTAGTCTACGTTTTGTTACCACCACCTTTGACCAACTACCCCTCTAACTCACCGTTGTAGGCACCACCCTCTTGGTACGGCTTGTGTTCAAAGGAACCTGTACAAAATTTTTGATTGATAAACGAAAAAAAAAAAAAGATAAAAAATTGAATTTGTTATAAATTTTGTAATCTATATATGTATAAAAAACGTTATTGCAATGTATTTAATTTGCGAAGTAAAAAATTAATAAAACTAAAAACAAATTTCAAAACACGCGCGATAAATAGTGAGGTTTCAATCAATAGAAACATTGATTATGCGTGATGTTAAAATTATCCGTAAAAGTATAAAAATTTTTGTTAATTTATGCATTAAATGTTTTGAGTGATCTTGTGGTAAGCACTGTGCCATTCCGACGTGACAGGAATCAAACCTGGGCATTGTACCGTACAGTGCGGTACACGGGTACACCCAGCCGGTAACCATATAACAATGTTAACCCGCGGTCCGACGATCACCACAGAAAGAGAGCAGAGGGAAAAAAATCCTACCGTGTCGCCTACCTTCTTCTCCCATTGCAACACGTATGGCACGGGCTGATCGTCGGGAAAATCGACGTGGCAGTTGAACACCACGGACTCACCGAGAATGGCCGTGATGTGTACAGCATCCTGGGGCACGGTTGTCGCCTCGGTGTTATTACAAAAGGCTGTAACAAAAAGAAATAAATTAACATCATATTGGACACGTGTACGATAACGTTCTATACGGTTTAAGTAGTTGGTTATATTTGGATTTATTATGATAAGGTCGTCAGTCCTAAGACTGGTTGGACACGAATCTATCCTGAGCTAATCTTCGTATTTCCTTAAAATTAGAACATTCCACATCCTTAACTGTTTGCTAACAGTAATCTAACCTAGGTCTACTCCTCTTAACTCCTGTTTTTGCTTCTAATATGTCTCTAATTAGCCCTTCATGCCTGAGAAGGTGTCCTACGAACCTAATATTTTGCCTTATTGACTTCCATAGTGGCCTCTGTTCTCTTATTCTTTCTAATACCTCTTCATATTTGGATTAATTACAGGAAAATTGAAGGTAGATGCTCATTAAAAGCTACGTTGAATATTTTTTTCTAAATTTTTAGGTAATCTTGTTTCAAAAAATGGGGGAAACGCACAAAAAAACACTTAGATTAAAATTTAATCAAAGACATGAGTGGAAGGAGATATTATGCCGTAACTGATTTCTTGAGATTTCCAATGCATGTTTCCCGTGCTTCCCAACGCGGGACAATTTTTGATTGTCCTACCATTCTACCTCTCCTTTTTTTTTGTTGACTTCCATAGCGCCTTTTATTCTCCTTATGTCACACCATATCTTCTCCGTATAGACATATTTCCATACCCCTATTATATCAATGCCTGTTGCGTGGTATTATAACGTAGACATTGTTAAATAGAGAATAAACGCTATAGCAATATTTTTTTCATGGTAAGAAAATGAGAAAAACTTTTTTTTTAGTTGTAAAAATTTATTTAACTGATAAATAATCAGAGAATTGGAGACCGTATCCATTAAGAATTTGAAATTAAACGTAAACATCCTTCGGGGAAAATAAGGATCTTAATTTTTATAAGCATCTAATACATTCACATTTGCATTGTCAGAAATTGAAAACCCTGTTTAATGGAAACATTCGTGCTTAATAAACTTCAACGGTAAAAAAAAATACAGAGTCACATTATATGATTATGCAGTGGACCATGCAAATTCCTTTTGATGGACGGTTATGACGGGTCCTTTCCGATTTCGAGTGCAATCATAACAGTTGTGTTGGCTGATGGTTGGTTGGTTGGTTGTATTGTTGCACAAATACATAGTAATAACAGTCAGCGGGCCAGTTCACAACACGCCAAGTCAATCCGTGAACGTTCGGTACTTCCCTCTTTCGTCGCAGGTTAATTAACTGTCAAAAACTGCATCAATCATATCCCGACCGCGAAAAGGAACATGTAGATAACTAACGTGTACATGTATGACGTATTAGCCGGTCTGACAGTGACACGTTGGTAGGGAGGTGTACATGAATAGGTAAATAGCCTGTTCATTGAATTTTTTGGGCCACATTAATCGGGAAAAGCGTCAACACAAATATTGCCGATCATTTCGATTAGAAAAATGAAGGGTGGCTTTTGTAGGCGGCTTTATTTTTGACGCGAATTTTGCAGCAAGTTTAAAGCCCCAAAACGAAATACAAAATCCAAGTTAAGGAAATTTCAGCGATTTAATTCATTTAACGTAATTTTCTTTAAATTGTAAACATGTGACTCCTAACATAACTTAATTTGGTATGACATATCGGATTGAGAATTATTTCTATCTGGTATGTATTTTACTGTATATCAAAATCATAAAACAGGAAAACGAGTCTCTCCTTGAAAATGATTGCAAATGAAGTGTCCGCAAATTAAAAGGGTGGGTCTCATTGTTATTTTACTGGAAAATTAAGTATTTTGGTACTTAGATATTTTAGATATTAGGTTGTATTGAGATAAGGTTTTCCTGATTGGTACACGTAAAGTACAATGCAGCAGATTAAGTTAGGTTATAGTTGGAATAGGTTTTTCTGATTGGCACATGTAAAGTAATGTGTACAAGGGATAAGTGCTATGCACCAAACGCTTATCGTTAGATCAGATGGGATAAGATTTCCCGGATTGGCATATGCAAAGCGCTATATGCCAAGGCGAATGCTATGCACCGATAGCTTAGGTCAAGTTACCGTGGGATAAGGTTTCCCTGATTGGCACATGTAATATGTTGTGTACTGTAAATAAGTGCTATGCACCAAACGCTTATCGTTAGGTCAGATGGGATGATTTCCCGGATTAGCATATGCAAAGCGCTATGTGCTGAGGTGAATGCTATGCACCGACAGCTTAGGTCAAGTTACCGTGGGACAAGGTTTTCCTTATTTGCATATGTAATGTGCTGTGTACTGGGGATAACCGTTTATCGTTAGGGCAAGTGAGATAAGGTTCTCCTGATTGGCATATGTAAAGTGCTATGCGCCAGAAGTAAATGCTATGCACCGACGGCTTAGGTCAAGTTACCGTAGGACAAGGTTTTCCTGATTGTGCTGTGTACTGGGGATAAGATTTCCTAATTGACATGTGTAAAATGCTATGCGCGAAAGTAGAGACTATGCGCCATTGGCTTAGATTAGGTTATAGTGAGACAAGGTTTCCCTGATTGACACATGAAAAGTGCTATGTACTAAGGATAAGTACTAAGCGTCAAGTGTTTAGACTAGGTTATAGTGGTAATGGGTTTTTCTCATTAACATATGTAATGTTTTGCAGCAGGGATAAATGCTATGTATCAATAGCTCATGCAAGGTTGTAGTAGGAAATGGTTTCCCTGATTGGTATATGTAAAGTGCTACGTATCAGGAGGAAGTGCAATACGCCAACGGCTTGGCCCGATTGGCATATGGAAAGTGTTATGCACCAAGGATGACTAATATGAAGCATGGACTTAGGTTACGTTAACATGGGGAGATGTCTCTGTAACTAGCATATGACAAGCACTATATGCCAGCTAAGCGCGTATACCAAGGGCTTAGGTTAGACTATGTCATGATCAAAATGCAGCAAAATTTCTTAGAAATAATCTCAAAAATTGTTCTTCCGTTTCTCAAAATTAAGTTCTTGCACATTTCTGTTTCTGTTTCCTTCCTGCCAACTCCTAACATACCCGCTTTTATAGTGCAAGATACTAAAGCAATTCATTATTTTTCATGAAAAGTAATTATTATCCTAATTATAAAAGATAATCAATTATTAGATAGATACCTGTTTGTAGTAATAGGAAGGCAAAGCCAGCTAGAAGAGGTACCGTAGCTAATGTGGTGGCGGTCAGCGGACGAGACTTGCCCCCTGGGTGTGTGCGCATGCCCATCCCGGTGGTTCCATCTCCCTGCTAGCACACCCTCATTGCCGGCGGTGCTAGAAGAATTAAAAACAATTATTAATAATAATAACAATAAAAGAAATTATTGTAATAGCATTACTATTTATTTCAAGAAAGAATAACCAACCAAGCATAAGGGTGAGTTGCCAGCAGAGTTTAATGCCTTTCATATAACCACGCTGTTAGTATGCTGTAATAAAAAATACGCGGATTTTTCAAAATCAAACAAATTGGCTTCTTTATGATTGGGGTAAAAAAAATAACATTGTAACAAATGTTTACGTTCCGCCTTCGAAAGGCTTCGTCTTGGCAGATTGTTATATAAATGGCGAAACGTACGATAGGTATCGGTTGTGATATTGAACTGCTTTTTAGTCCAATTCTGAGTTTGATTTCTGTACAGTTTTTCAGAAACTGTAGGTAAATCTTAAATGACATGTTCATAATTAACTATTGGTTTATTTTGATTTTGTATAATTTCATTCCTGCTGCATTTTTTGGGCAAGAATAATTTATTTCTGACAAAAAAATTAAACTGAAAATAACTATCACTTAGGAAAAAAAAATTCATAGAAGTAGTCTTGATAGCGTTAATAATAATACATTAATTCATCAAAATAGCAATCGAAGAACGCCTTTTAATATTATCAACAAATCAACATATTGCAATAGGTTAAAAGTACAAATTTAATAATACAATTCCTTAGTATATATTGATCATCATCATAAGATCGTCAGTCCTAAGAGTGATAGGACACGCATTTCCACTTCTTCCTATCCTCAGCTAATCTTCCCACTCCCGTAAAACTAGAACATCCTACATCCTTAACTATTTGTACACGGTAATCTAATCTAGCTCTACCTATACCCCTTTTAACTCCCATTTCTGCTTCCAATATGTCTCTAACTACCCCTTTATGTTTCAGAAGGTGTCCTACGAATCTATCTCACCTATTTCTTATTGACTTCCATAGCGTCCTTTGTTCTCTCGCTCATTCTAATACCTCGTTATTTCTAACCTTCTCTAACGATTGTGTATCCTTATCATTCGCTTGTAGCACAACATTTGCTTTTCTGCCGTGCCTACCGTTCACGTTTCGCAACCGTACAGAGTCGTAGTCCAGATGAATATGTTTAACAATGTTTTTCTAAATTAATCGTTTGTGAGCAAAAAACATTGAAATCTATGATATTTTCCATAGCATTTGGAAAAAAATCAAAACCCAAAGCGAAATATTTAAAGGAAAAACAAATTCCCTGCCTACATATTTCTGAATATAAAAACCAATAGAAAATCGATTACGATAAGACCGGACAGTAGCCATTCCAAAATATATTTCGAAGAAAAGGCAAAAATAAAACTGAGTCTAAATACAGCTTTATTATTAAGTTAGAGTTTCAAAAAACCTAAGAAAATAGCATGCTGCACGTGTAGGGTCAAATCTGCGTGGGTTTATGCTGAGAACAGCCAAGATTGAAGGTGGGTGTTAATAAAACTCTGGGTTAAGATTGCTTTCCCATGAATCGAGTATTTNAACTCTGGGTTAAGATTACTTTCCCTTGAATCGAGTATTTTAAAAAAATAATTTAAAAAAGTCTTGTGTTTTTCATGAAGTTTTCAAAATGAAAATTTTCATTCTGGTTATTCCTTCTGAAACACTGAAGTATTTAAATACTTTTCTATTTGCTCTTTGTGTTATTAGCCACTCCGGGGAATTGGGGCAAAAATTATTACGACGCTCCTTTTGAAATTTAATTTAAATATAATACTCTAATTTTAAATTAAAATCTTGAATTCTGATTGTGAGTGCTTATTTTTCTTCGATTTCGGAATAAATTCAAAACCTATTAAACCATACTACTATAGCAATCGTCTTTGCAATTATCAAAATCGGTCAAGATTTAAGCATAATATCCAAATCAATATTAGCCATCATAGACGCATCCTAACAGTTAAACAGGTAATGCGATAGAAAAAATTATATTCACGGACACATGCTCTATTTATTCCTGAAATAATTTTAGCTGGTCCATCTCGAAGGATAAATAAGCGTTACAGATTTTTCCTGTTCAATCTTATATAATTTTATTATCGACATATAGTGGTAGATCAACCTTTGTCCAGCGCTAATTTTTTTCTAGACACGGCCCTGAATTGGATACATCATCTAATCTATCAAAAGGGACTTCGGATACTTAAGGGTCTCCCCGAGTTAATTCGCCACTGATTAGAAAATATTATTAGATAGCTAGTTTCCACTAGGCAGAGTCATATTAACAAACTGATTAGTGTCTCATAGCAATTGCTTTTTTTATATCTAAATTTGCGCTATTATTTTTAAGACATTAGCTTTTAATTCTTATACGATTGAAGATTGCGTACCTACGGCAACATTATTGAAAAATGACGTTAGCCAATTATTCAACAGTGTATTCTGAGTTTTGAACCAACTCATATTACAACGCAGAAATATATGGAAATATATCTATATAAAGGCGCATACTGACTTGAGCGGCTTTGAGTTATTTGTATGCGTAAACGTGTGCTTTCAATTATATATCTATCAAAAAAAAAAACCTGCCCAAATTTGGTAAATTTACGCTTAAAATCCTTTTATGTTTGCCAGTAAAGATAGGTACAGATACAGAGTAGCAGACTTGCAAAGTCGGCTCGTCGCTTCGCGAACCCTACAACATACCCACTCTGTCTGTATGGGCGAAGGAGCGAATCTCGTTCCCTAACACCCCTGTGAACCGATCGGCGTTCCATCGCATGATGCGCATATTTACTCAAGTCAGCACGCACTTTTATGCTACACAATTATTTACATGTTAATTTACGTTTAACTTAATTGATTACAAAACTTACAATTCAATATATTACAGGTGAGTTCAATGTGATGTTATTATCAGTTCTTCGATTAATTTAGACATTCTGTGCCGATGCCGTAAATGGAATCTCTCATTAATTTCGTAATACATACATATGTATAAATTTGGCAAAGTAAACTTTATATTATCGAAGAACACATGTAAACTAGTAATAAATTATCATTCAAAGCAGGACCTTCATCGGTCTCGATCTCTACTTTCGATTTTGTTAACTCAATTACTTAAAGGTTATTGCCAATGAATTTCGGGGTCTCCACCCCTCCCGTTCTTCATTGTTTGTAGAATGGCTAATTTGCTTACCGACCTTCGCAATTGGGCAAAAATCGATAATTACATATTTTAATGCGCTTTAGTTGTAATAAAATCTTGCCTTGTTATTCATAGCTGCGAATTATAAATCAATTTGGGAGAAAATGATATTAAACTCGGCAACCTTTTTCTTCAGGTGTATAAAAGGTTCTGTGATAAAATTACAATACCGAAAATTCATTCTATTTAACTTTTAAATAGGTCGCCTTAATACGAAAAGAAGAATAAGTATGTTTTATATGTATGGTCAAACTGCAATCTCATAAACTGTGACAAAATCACAAGCTCTTGTCACTGTGATTTTACCGGAACGGTCAGAAGTGGGAACTGTGACTAGATAAAAAAATCCTTGTTGAAGAAGATATTTATATTTTTCTCACGTGTAGTTGTACCCTACATGTCAATTTTGTAGTGCATATTGCTGTTATTAAATGGGGATTTCCAGTCTTAATATAATTTTTGCTCTGTACGATGATTGAAATACTAGACAGATGATCAATATGAGCAAAATAATAAATTACAAGTTAAAACACAACAAGTTTTCATTAAACGTTTCATAACTATTTATTATATTTTAATAAAGTGAGAATTTAATCAATTTAAACATCAAATGTTATAGTATTTCATATACCTTCATATGGTTTTCAAAAAATTCTTGGTAGTTAGTAAACTATTGCGATTTCGATCTCATTGGGTCACGTCAGCACGTCGCTAGCAGTTCCTACAGAACACAAGCCAGCCTACCAGATGCTACTAAACAGTGTTCGATGACTTAAGTACAGATGATGATTTCACTTAATTGTCTGTGGCGTGCTGACGAGGTCCAGTGAGATCGAAAGAGCGATCGACGTCTGGCAGTTTTCGTTTTGCTTAGTTACGTGTATATCACGTTATAATTACACCGTGGGTTCACTCCGACAAGTCGATAAAAAAAGATGTTTTTGTTTTCTATATTCCACATCTAATTTTCGCTGCCAAGGCACATTTGCTATTTTGGTTTTTGTTTTGAAATAGGTACATTATATTGTCTCAGTTGATAAAAATTTCACTATGAAAATTTGTGGTAGCTCTTGCATTTTTGCATTTAGGATTCCTTGTATGATGAAGAGGTAAAAAAGAGACCACTGATGTAAGTTTTTTCTTCATTGAGTCAAAAGGATGTTTCAACTAATGAAAGCAGGAAGATAAATTGATGTATGCAAGGCAAAAGCTACAAGAGAATAGCCCCTGTATGTTGTGTTTTCAATATTTTTGATGGTAATGAAGAAAAGATAGCGTAATTGATCTTAATAACTTAATTTTTTAAATTTGGTGTATCACATACACCTGTGTACATATGCAAATACTATGTATGTAGTAGATTCAGTTTGTCAAGTAAATACTTTCGTAAAATCCTTTTGCCAGAAACATATGATGTACTATAATTAGCAGTAAGCAACAGTAGATGGCGACATGCAGTTAATCACTTAACATTATATCAACTTGCTTTGATGGAGCAACTCTCGATGAATTGCTGATTAATCTGTTGTTAAATGTTCTTTTTTTTGATATTTTGGATTAACTGCAAGTTTTTTTATTTATAAAGTTTGTTCTGGTACGTCTGCATCGTTTGTTTCCTTTACTACAATCTTTCATATGATAGTATAATTACGTATTATTGAATTCTACAATAAATAGCAAACTACAGATGACGTTCACTACTCTGTCTGTAATTCTTCACATTATTCGGTAAGGGGACACAGCTTAAAGGGTTAATTTATATTAATACCAAACAGGCAGGCAAAACCCGTTCATATGTGTATGGGTGTGCAGTCACCCTTTAACACTTCCATCTAACCATCCATCTCGGTGAAGTGGATTATCAAACCGTGAAACTAATGTATTAATTCTGTGCAGATCTGGGAGCTTCAACCAAATACCTCGTTAATTATAGTTAACTAATTGTCGTCCCAGTAATTAGGTGTTTCCAACAGCCTTGCCGAATACACAACCATCCCATTCCCTAATTCAATCTGGTACATGCATGTTTACATGCATGTCGAATGGAAACGTATGCTGCTAACAACTATCGCGCTGCTTCTTGAACCATAAATGGTTGATTTATTCTCTCTTAATTACCTTCATTATTTCAAAAGCATTTGAACAATGTAATCGCTTTGCTCTATGATGCATAATATGTAGTTTCAATGAGCAAATGTCAAGTGGCAAAAAAATGAATCAGTTTTGAATAAGATTATCAGTTATCTTACTCGAAGGAAACATAGATCATAAGATTATATTTAAAACACTTACAAAATGTTTCGTTTCACTGAGGTGTTATCGGAATTGTAACATTTTTACACTTTTGATAACATTGTTGTACTTCTGATGATGCCTTAATGCTCAACAATTTGTTATTAAGTGTTCTAAATATAATTTTAAAAATATTAACATTGGGTTTTCTTTAAATAATACCGATTGGTAATTTATTATTTATAAATACGTTGGACCAGTAGAAGATGGTTTAGTTTCATTTTGTTTAAAAAATTGCTTGCAGAAAATAAAAAAAATGTTTTTAACGCTACCAGGGACTGGAACAAATTAAGTTGTGTTATAAAAGATTCGTTTTATGAAGTATTAAAATATTACTACGAAAGTTACAGATAAATGTATTGTGTGAACGCTGATATCACACCAATTGCTTGAAGGTTTAAGCAAACAAAACCGAGCAACATCCAATTTGGGGAAAAAATTACACGCCCATTAAGGGAATACCTACAAAATGCTTTCGATATTTATAATTATGAAAGCCATTAAGGAATTTGGTGTCTATATATCGGAAAGATTTTATGAATCGTTATGGTAACATAAAAGCGGCTAATCAAAGGAGCAGAAGACGTCAACTATAAGTCCTTAAAATTGACAATATCCTCATTGGAAAGCACATGAACAATATTTGTGGATGAGCTTTATGATGAAGTTGTCAAAGTAAAATTTAATATTTAAGACTACAGGTACTTACTGAGCGATTACCGAAGAAGAAAAATAAATGAACCATGCGCAGAACACACCTTAGACGATGAACCTCACTCGTTTTGACACATATTCGAGAAAATCGTATGCTTATTCGATACCGAACAAAAAGATGGGGTACGGGTTGAATGCCGATTCGTTTAGTATGTACTCGTTAAGGTGTTGTTGGCTTTTCGAAACGACATGTCCTCCTGTAGGACGTGAAGAGCGCGATGGCAGCTGGTATTGTGGTCGGCCGCGGTAGGTCTAGAAGGAAAATTCGCACGTTCGTCGGTGCGCTTGTGTTTGAACGCCCTCGAATCCTGTCATATTGATCCAACCATCCTGGGAGAGCGCGGGACACTCAAAAAGCTCGGAGTCGACCGGAAACGACCGAACTTTGTGTAGAAAGGAAAATGCTAACAGTCTGAGGGACTGAGTGACTGGTTGAGTGGAGCAACTGTAACCGCGAAACCACCTTCACAAATGAAAAACAAACATTCGAAGAAGACGAAGCTGTCAGAATAATAAATAAAGATACCGTTTTTTATATGTACGTAAACATATATGATGTATAGAAAAAAGAAGATATGAAACAGAATGGTTCAAAAAAACAAAAGCTGCAAAATGAAAAACAAAATTTGCATCTTTCTAAAGGATAGACGTTAGACATTTCAATCATGAAGTAAAATTTAGAAGCCTCCAAATTCCTTGGCATGGATATTAAAGGTATTTCTGGACCACCGCTACCTTAAAAAAAAAAAACAAAAAACCAACGCCCCATCGTCCTGATAATATGTAGTGCTATTTAAAGTACTCCTCGACATGGTATTAAGAACACAAAAGAAAGAAAACATTAACGTTACGTAAACATTAATAGGTTAATTTTCCGGATAGCTAACTGTATTTTTCAACCCACCAATGAGGTATTGCCAACGTGCGTTGCCCTTTTTTTATGGCCAACAACCCCATCCACCCATTAGAAAAAAATAATTACAAGACCAGTAAACAGAGACGCATTCGTACGATCACTACAAAAATTAATTCTAAGTCGCGCAAAAACATCCGGAATTTGACGTACTTCATTTGCAGCGGTCATTCACGAGCGTGTAAATCATTAGAGTTCTGCACTGGCGTTTGACACAGACCGCTTCTTCATACGACCCCATATATAAAAGTCAAGCGGATTTAGATCAGGACTACGCGCCGGCCAAGGTACAGGATCAGTAAGTCCAATCCAACATCTAACAAGATGTTCGTCGAGAGACTTACTCGTTGGTTAATGCAACAATACTATACTGCACTGACCTATGACACTGACACACTGACTTACTGCAAATGGCTTCGGCTAACTACATGCAAAGAAGCTTTCAAAGTTAAAAAAAAAACAATGAACTAAGCTGACTGTAACGTAAACATCCGTAGTCATAATCACAAATCAATCTGACAAGTAACAAAACGTATGAAACAAAAAAATAATAAAAGTACAACTAATTAGCAGCATGCGACGTTGCAATACCATATTTCCCTTCGTGATTCTACCAAAGCCGTACCTTCAAATCCGTCTTTCTCGAAAACCAAACCAAACATTTACTTAATTTTCTTCTTTGATAGTACCCTATAAGTTCCTGCAGGCTTGTTATTTTCAGAAACACCTAGTACATTTGTGGAGACTCTGGGAGTCGGCCCCTAATGCCTTTATGTAAATTCGGCCCTGTTCATAGCAAAGAGGATCTGAAATGACGATCAAATCTCTGATTATACAGCTTTATAACAATACGTTTTTTTATTTTATTTATTTGTATGCTTCTACTTAATTGTTTTCACATTCGAGTATGTATGTGTCTAACATATTAATAAATTTGATGTCTCTGTCTCGCCTAGTGCAAGGTCACCTTTTGCACCCCCACTATCAGAAACAGAGAACTTAGATCGGGAGTTAAACTTGCACTGATCCGGTTTTGAAATTATAAAGAAGTTATTTTACTTATCGTAAATAAATTACCGAAAAGTAAACCACTACTCGGGATTCGTTTGTGTTCAAGCTTTCGTCATTGGAGGAAGTTAATCCTGGTTAATCTGGGGCTCGTTGAAATCGCACTGAACAAGTTGGCGACAGCTTTGTATTCCTCGAGCTGCCTGATACTTCAGGGTTAGAAACATCGTTACCGGTTATTTAATTACACGTTCTCGCTAGTTAAAAAATCAAGAGTTCCTCTGATGTGTCGGTCCGCATTATTATGGCGCAAAGGGTCTCCTCGCCTTGACAAGCTCTTGTTGTCGGAGAGAATGATGACGATCGAACACAAAGTTCCTGGTTGGAAAGGGGGCGACTGTGTGACTGTTTAGATATTCAGGCAGGCACTTGGGATTTGAGACTTGTTATTAAGGCCTCTTCGATTTTGCAAAACTGACTTCAGTTGCCCGTGATGGACAGAATACAAAATCAGACGTTCGCCTTCGAACGTCTTTACACAACCCTAACAAGTGTCTCTTGTGAAGGCGTTTAAAAGTTCATAAAATCATAAATTCTGCTGTTTCTAGGACGACTCCTGCAATGTTCTAAATTAGAGTTTACGGTTTCAGAAGTTTAGCGAAAATTGAAATAAATTAAGTATCTTCAATAAAACCGAGACTAACCCATTGAAATTCAAATTCTATTGATATCTTAATACATTTATTTACATTAACATGACACAACAGCTGCAAAGTCGTATTCCACGCTTCCATTGCAAATGTTCTTATGCCATACGAACTTTTCAACTGAATTAATTTCTCAGTGGTTTCTTTTTTTTTATAAAATTTTGTTCCTGTTTTTCTTTCATTCGTTAAAAACACAAAACTTAGACGTCTCTGTGACCCAATCATTTTTTTTTTTTTTTGAAAACGCCATTTGACCCTTTTCGTTCCGTCAAGAGTTGGTTGGAAATAATAGCACGTTGGTTATTACCGGGAGAGAATGTCGCCAAAGGGTCTCGCAA
Organism: Agrilus planipennis; assembly: GCF_000699045.2. Classification (NCBI taxonomy): domain Eukaryota; kingdom Metazoa; phylum Arthropoda; class Insecta; order Coleoptera; family Buprestidae; genus Agrilus; species Agrilus planipennis. Next base: position 1,657,846 of record NW_020438995.1, on the reverse strand, counting down.
GTCCCCTGAGAAGCCCTTATCAGATGTTCGCATCCGATGTCGAACCTAATTGAGTTCTCGACTTGC
>NW_020438995.1:1648477-1656234 GCF_000699045.2 Agrilus planipennis | reverse complement strand
CCCTCTTCAGCCTGCTTTCAGGAATCGTGGGAATGGGTGGGTGGTGGTTCGGGTGAGAAAGATGAGACGGACGAAATGAAGACAGAAGAGAGTGAAAGATTATCTGTGGAATATTACTGCCTCAGCATTTGTCTAAGTGATCCAAGGAAACCACAGAAAAACTTGGACCAAGGCAGACGGACAGACCCGGAATCGAACCGGCGTCCTCCCGAATGCTAACCAATGGTCTAGACCTCTAGGCCATGCCGCTCGGTTCTAAAACTAGAACAACTCACATCCTTAACTATATATGAACAGTAATCTAATCTACGCCTACCTCTACCCCTCCTAACTCCTGTTTCTGCCTCTAATATGTCTCTGACTAGACCTTCATGTCTGAGAAGGTGTCCTACCAACCTACCTATATATGTACATATACATGCATATATAAAATGTTTCCCCAGTACGAAGTCCTCGGTACGCCTGTCTGATTTTCGCTTGGCCGATTTTATGTGAAGCGAGAAAGATTTTATTGAAGATAAATGGTAACAAATAGGTACGGATGTAAAATAGATTTCATTATTCAATTGCCGGAGATATCTTTTGAAAAATGCATATTATATTAGATGTGGCCTTAAAATGTGCGGGTTCAATCAATCTTGGAATTATTCAGTTTACATTGTGATAGGAATTGATGGTCCTATGGTGCACTGGGTATTGAATGGCAAAGAAGTAGAATACGTATGTATATGTAAGTGAATTGGACTGATGCCAAGAGGTCAAATGACACGTACGTATGTATGTGTGTTCTATATATTGTACATATACTTATGTATATTATACAAGATCAAATTCGTAAATACAATTGCCCGCAGTTGAAAACGGATGTGTGGTTGCATAAGTTTATCACTGATCGCGAATGGCTGCTCCATTGTTTTGTTGTTCCCTTTGTGTATCGCTAACTCGAGTAAGTAGATTAAATGCAACCTTTTTAAAAGGATAAAGTTACTGTAAATGGCGGAGTTAATGCGGCAAAATGTTTATTATTTTTTTTTTTAATTGGCCTTTTAATTAACATGTGATAGCTTTAAAAGAATTGCCCTTTGAAAGCCCATTCCGAATAAAAACTTGCCCCATCAGTAACTTTTAGCAATAATATGTTCATCGTGGGGTTGACAGTCCAAAGACTGATTGAACACACACCTTCAAGATAGAAAGGAGTGGAGCTATCTTGAGACAATCTCTGCATTTCCCCAAAAACAAGAACATCCTACATCTCTAATCTTGGTCTATTTCTGTCCCTCTTTCTTCCTGTTTCTCCTTCTAATATGCCTTATTAGCCCTTTCAGAAGGTATCCCTTAACCTTTCTTTCATTCCTAACTTCACACTTTCTATTAACCATGACTAACATCAAGAAGATAACCGCAGTTCGCATTTTTACTTCAATTTGAAATACTTCTAAATCGAACTGAGATTGGATCACTGAAACGTGAAGATCACTTGCTGCGTATTATTTCTGTTGGTTGGATTCACAATAGCGCATGGTCATCATTATGATTAATTTCTTGATCATCTGTATATTTATGACATTAACGTCTTTTGCGATACTTTAAGCCTTTTGTCTTTAAGACTCTTCTTACAGTCTCATAAAAAACGTTAAACCTTTTGGATAACTTTCGGCATGATGATCCAACACGGTTTTTTGCACTTTCGCAGATGATGTTGACGCAATTTTCGGTCAGCAACATCAGACAGCCACTTCTTGGCAAATTGAAGCATGGTATACCACCCTGTTCGCATTCTGCAAATATGTAGTCGTCTGAGAAATATTTTGATCGATAAAAGTGTTTACAATTTCGCTCTTCGGCGTGTGTCCAACAAGACTGTAAATACTCTTTCGAATTCTAATTTTCATTCAAAAGTTCTATGACATAACGATGCGTTTTGTTTGACATTTATGACAAGTTTGAGCATTAACAAGTATTGGATTTCATTTACATTTATTTTAAAGCCTATGATTTTCCCAAAACTCAGATGACATAACGTTAGTGGTAAAATTAATTATGAAAATGAACTCGCCATTCAAAGTTCTAAAATATATCATCCATAATAATAAATAGAGTTAAATAATTGAAAAGGTCAAACCTTTTCATCTAGTATTGTAATGATTTGGTAACCACTGAACTGAAATGAAACAATAGAAAATACAAATGGTTCAGGTTGATTACCTGTATTCATAAAATTTCGATATTCAATAAATTTTTTCGTTTCATCATCTACTGGCATTTTGGAACTTATAGTCAGTTATGGAAGTTCATACATTCTTTGTTTTCTTTTTTAATCAAGATAAAATATTTTTTGTTTCCATTCAGGCGAAGTGATCCAGTGAATTATTAATAGATTTCCTAAGTAAAACGTAACATCACATAAATATATACGTATGACATTAAACGATTTGCAGCTTCCAGTTCAAGTTTTTACGTAGATTGACTTTATCAATAAAAATATTATGGCGGCGTGAGATTAAAATGCAAATGCTTTGCTAGTCAGAAAATCTTGATAAACTCGTTTTTGCCATAAATCGACCAGGTTTACAGGATATATCGCAATATGTTCGTCAGGATGTGACAATTTACTTCTTCCGTTTTAGAACCCTTGGCAGGAAAGGAAATACTTTTTTAACATGACACACATTTACTGTATTGATACTGAATTATTAATTTAAAAAACACATAGCGCCTACATTCTTCTACAACTCTGTTTTATTTGTTGGATAATTTATTGTAAATGAGCGGAAATCACGGGAAACTGGTTTTTCTAATAACTAATTTTAGTTTTGTACGCAGGGAGTCACTTATTTTTTAAGGTCCTACCTGTCGTAAGAAAACATGAAAATTCATTTTTAATTATCTCCAAAGACAGTAAACCTACATGCAAATACAGGATGGTTCTTTTAAGTGGCGTATCAACCCAGTAACATTTGACTTTCGGCATAATCGAATTTGTTCTTTTTCTACCTACAATATTTTCATACCGCTAGAATTTTCTTATTTCGTGTAGAGTCGCCTGTATATTGTTACATTTTTGAATTCTAAATTTGAATTTTAAAGACAATTTTATTAGCATTTCATAGTAGAAATCATATTAGTTTCGGAGGTATCTCGAATATTGTAATGTTCGTGGGTTTTTAACAAATTAACTTTTAAGAAGAAAACTATTTATTCACACTAATTACTATTAAACTTAAGAACACTATTAAATTATTACCTCGTTAATTATAGTTAACTAATTGTCGTCCCAGTAATTAGGTGTTTCCAACAGCCTTGCCGAATACACAACCATCCCATTCCCTAATTCAATCTGGTACATGCATGTTTACATGCATGTCGAATGGAAACGTATGCTGCTAACAACTATCGCGCTGCTTCTTGAACCATAAATGGTTGATTTATTCTCTCTTAATTACCTTCATTATTTCAAAAGCATTTGAACAATGTAATCGCTTTGCTCTATGATGCATAATATGTAGTTTCAATGAGCAAATGTCAAGTGGCAAAAAAATGAATCAGTTTTGAATAAGATTATCAGTTATCTTACTCGAAGGAAACATAGATCATAAGATTATATTTAAAACACTTACAAAATGTTTCGTTTCACTGAGGTGTTATCGGAATTGTAACATTTTTACACTTTTGATAACATTGTTGTACTTCTGATGATGCCTTAATGCTCAACAATTTGTTATTAAGTGTTCTAAATATAATTTTAAAAATATTAACATTGGGTTTTCTTTAAATAATACCGATTGGTAATTTATTATTTATAAATACGTTGGACCAGTAGAAGATGGTTTAGTTTCATTTTGTTTAAAAAATTGCTTGCAGAAAATAAAAAAAATGTTTTTAACGCTACCAGGGACTGGAACAAATTAAGTTGTGTTATAAAAGATTCGTTTTATGAAGTATTAAAATATTACTACGAAAGTTACAGATAAATGTATTGTGTGAACGCTGATATCACACCAATTGCTTGAAGGTTTAAGCAAACAAAACCGAGCAACATCCAATTTGGGGAAAAAATTACACGCCCATTAAGGGAATACCTACAAAATGCTTTCGATATTTATAATTATGAAAGCCATTAAGGAATTTGGTGTCTATATATCGGAAAGATTTTATGAATCGTTATGGTAACATAAAAGCGGCTAATCAAAGGAGCAGAAGACGTCAACTATAAGTCCTTAAAATTGACAATATCCTCATTGGAAAGCACATGAACAATATTTGTGGATGAGCTTTATGATGAAGTTGTCAAAGTAAAATTTAATATTTAAGACTACAGGTACTTACTGAGCGATTACCGAAGAAGAAAAATAAATGAACCATGCGCAGAACACACCTTAGACGATGAACCTCACTCGTTTTGACACATATTCGAGAAAATCGTATGCTTATTCGATACCGAACAAAAAGATGGGGTACGGGTTGAATGCCGATTCGTTTAGTATGTACTCGTTAAGGTGTTGTTGGCTTTTCGAAACGACATGTCCTCCTGTAGGACGTGAAGAGCGCGATGGCAGCTGGTATTGTGGTCGGCCGCGGTAGGTCTAGAAGGAAAATTCGCACGTTCGTCGGTGCGCTTGTGTTTGAACGCCCTCGAATCCTGTCATATTGATCCAACCATCCTGGGAGAGCGCGGGACACTCAAAAAGCTCGGAGTCGACCGGAAACGACCGAACTTTGTGTAGAAAGGAAAATGCTAACAGTCTGAGGGACTGAGTGACTGGTTGAGTGGAGCAACTGTAACCGCGAAACCACCTTCACAAATGAAAAACAAACATTCGAAGAAGACGAAGCTGTCAGAATAATAAATAAAGATACCGTTTTTTATATGTACGTAAACATATATGATGTATAGAAAAAAGAAGATATGAAACAGAATGGTTCAAAAAAACAAAAGCTGCAAAATGAAAAACAAAATTTGCATCTTTCTAAAGGATAGACGTTAGACATTTCAATCATGAAGTAAAATTTAGAAGCCTCCAAATTCCTTGGCATGGATATTAAAGGTATTTCTGGACCACCGCTACCTTAAAAAAAAAAAACAAAAAACCAACGCCCCATCGTCCTGATAATATGTAGTGCTATTTAAAGTACTCCTCGACATGGTATTAAGAACACAAAAGAAAGAAAACATTAACGTTACGTAAACATTAATAGGTTAATTTTCCGGATAGCTAACTGTATTTTTCAACCCACCAATGAGGTATTGCCAACGTGCGTTGCCCTTTTTTTATGGCCAACAACCCCATCCACCCATTAGAAAAAAATAATTACAAGACCAGTAAACAGAGACGCATTCGTACGATCACTACAAAAATTAATTCTAAGTCGCGCAAAAACATCCGGAATTTGACGTACTTCATTTGCAGCGGTCATTCACGAGCGTGTAAATCATTAGAGTTCTGCACTGGCGTTTGACACAGACCGCTTCTTCATACGACCCCATATATAAAAGTCAAGCGGATTTAGATCAGGACTACGCGCCGGCCAAGGTACAGGATCAGTAAGTCCAATCCAACATCTAACAAGATGTTCGTCGAGAGACTTACTCGTTGGTTAATGCAACAATACTATACTGCACTGACCTATGACACTGACACACTGACTTACTGCAAATGGCTTCGGCTAACTACATGCAAAGAAGCTTTCAAAGTTAAAAAAAAAACAATGAACTAAGCTGACTGTAACGTAAACATCCGTAGTCATAATCACAAATCAATCTGACAAGTAACAAAACGTATGAAACAAAAAAATAATAAAAGTACAACTAATTAGCAGCATGCGACGTTGCAATACCATATTTCCCTTCGTGATTCTACCAAAGCCGTACCTTCAAATCCGTCTTTCTCGAAAACCAAACCAAACATTTACTTAATTTTCTTCTTTGATAGTACCCTATAAGTTCCTGCAGGCTTGTTATTTTCAGAAACACCTAGTACATTTGTGGAGACTCTGGGAGTCGGCCCCTAATGCCTTTATGTAAATTCGGCCCTGTTCATAGCAAAGAGGATCTGAAATGACGATCAAATCTCTGATTATACAGCTTTATAACAATACGTTTTTTTATTTTATTTATTTGTATGCTTCTACTTAATTGTTTTCACATTCGAGTATGTATGTGTCTAACATATTAATAAATTTGATGTCTCTGTCTCGCCTAGTGCAAGGTCACCTTTTGCACCCCCACTATCAGAAACAGAGAACTTAGATCGGGAGTTAAACTTGCACTGATCCGGTTTTGAAATTATAAAGAAGTTATTTTACTTATCGTAAATAAATTACCGAAAAGTAAACCACTACTCGGGATTCGTTTGTGTTCAAGCTTTCGTCATTGGAGGAAGTTAATCCTGGTTAATCTGGGGCTCGTTGAAATCGCACTGAACAAGTTGGCGACAGCTTTGTATTCCTCGAGCTGCCTGATACTTCAGGGTTAGAAACATCGTTACCGGTTATTTAATTACACGTTCTCGCTAGTTAAAAAATCAAGAGTTCCTCTGATGTGTCGGTCCGCATTATTATGGCGCAAAGGGTCTCCTCGCCTTGACAAGCTCTTGTTGTCGGAGAGAATGATGACGATCGAACACAAAGTTCCTGGTTGGAAAGGGGGCGACTGTGTGACTGTTTAGATATTCAGGCAGGCACTTGGGATTTGAGACTTGTTATTAAGGCCTCTTCGATTTTGCAAAACTGACTTCAGTTGCCCGTGATGGACAGAATACAAAATCAGACGTTCGCCTTCGAACGTCTTTACACAACCCTAACAAGTGTCTCTTGTGAAGGCGTTTAAAAGTTCATAAAATCATAAATTCTGCTGTTTCTAGGACGACTCCTGCAATGTTCTAAATTAGAGTTTACGGTTTCAGAAGTTTAGCGAAAATTGAAATAAATTAAGTATCTTCAATAAAACCGAGACTAACCCATTGAAATTCAAATTCTATTGATATCTTAATACATTTATTTACATTAACATGACACAACAGCTGCAAAGTCGTATTCCACGCTTCCATTGCAAATGTTCTTATGCCATACGAACTTTTCAACTGAATTAATTTCTCAGTGGTTTCTTTTTTTTTATAAAATTTTGTTCCTGTTTTTCTTTCATTCGTTAAAAACACAAAACTTAGACGTCTCTGTGACCCAATCATTTTTTTTTTTTTTTGAAAACGCCATTTGACCCTTTTCGTTCCGTCAAGAGTTGGTTGGAAATAATAGCACGTTGGTTATTACCGGGAGAGAATGTCGCCAAAGGGTCTCGCAAGTCCCCTGAGAAGCCCTTATCAGATGTTCGCATCCGATGTCGAACCTAATTGAGTTCTCGACTTGCGTAATTGACTGCTCTATTTTTAAAGTTAATTACGGTACACAAGTGACCTTGAATGTTATATTCTACATGTGTGCTTACAACTGTACATGACACCCCCTTCTAAAGGAATACGAAGGAAATGTGGTAAAGGTCTAGATGATGCCCCCCACCCCCGAAGGGTCTCCCCCACCATTGTACCATAAAAAGTTCGTGGTGGTCTCACCCCCATAAAAAGTTATGGGGGTTCAAAGTTAATAAATATGCCAATTTTTATACCTTTCTAGGCATGTAAATATTTATATAGTCATTCTTAAACAATATTCAAAGGTAAAACTAATGAAAAATACATAAAAATATTGAGAAAGTTATATAAAACATTATTTAAATATCTTTATCAATAGGGTAGGTTAGG
>NW_020438995.1:1639349-1645229 GCF_000699045.2 Agrilus planipennis | reverse complement strand
AGTGAATGTGAAAACTAACTATAAAACAAAAGCAATAGGTTAATTTTTTCTTTTTGATAAGTCATGTTTTTACATTATTTTCTAGTACGCTACTGTCCCATCTGTATTAATACTATAATTTACGCCTACTGAAAGCTTATTTGTGTATCGGTTCCAAGTGACTTACCCAAATAGGTCATAAATGGGTAAGTACCTGCGCAACCGCTCGCCAGTTTCCTTCGTCAGACCTGTATTTCCGATTGTTTGTATGTATGTATGTATGTAATATCTTTTGGGGAATACCCTTTTATCCTACAACACCACGTTTTAGGGGATTCCCCAAGTTGATTCGCTTGTTTATATAAGAAGGACGAAGAAAAAAACCGGGTATTATTTTTTCATTAGTTTAACACAGTAATCTGGACACTATTAATAATAATATGCATTTCATTTTTATATATCGTCCGAGTCTGGTGAGGTTTCCCGTGTTAACTCAAATTAAACAGCAAGCTCCACTCCTGATGGTACCCTTCCGTCAATTCCTTTAAGTTTCAGCCTTGCTACCATACTTTCCCCGAGAAACCAAAGCTGTATATCACCCATTTACTGTTTTGGTATACTTCCAAGAAACACGATTGCACTACATCAGTTGAAGACGGAGCGTTTAAATCTTATTAACAGCTATTAAGTGGTCTTCTGCGCTAATGCCGTCGGATTATTTATATACCGACATACATAAATATCACGAAATGCATCAGGTAGATTTGGCTCATAGAACATCTGTTAAGACTAGATTACCAAAATGTAAATAACCGAAGACATCAAAGCTAAATGAAAAGAACACTCACGCATGAATACACTGGTCATCATTACTTTTTCGAGGTCTTCCGAAATCGTTTGAACAAAAGCGTAAAAGTTCGAATGGCTTAATATATCTGCGAATATTCAGGTTTGGAAATGAACTTATAATGAACAAACTGTCATGAGTTTCGCAAACAACTTAAACTATCCTTTCGGTAAAAGTTATTTAAATTATGCAACTGTGACAGCATATGATATTTTTGTAACTATTTCTGAAATTGCATTTAATTTTGTATTTCCACGGAGCTTGACCAAAAATTTGATATTTATTTGTTCTTTCTGTAAAGTAAGTAAGTAAGTAAAAGTAAAAATGGCAACACAGAGAAAAGCATTTTCGTAACTTCACGGTATTCCTTAATGGGTCTCATGATGCAGTCAGGGCCCATACATTTACATCACGTTAAGCTAACTGTAGAAACCCGCTTCCGCATACCTTTCCACATCCGCTTCTGCATCTGGTTCCGCATATTTATAACGGAAGCTTATCGGAATTTAACAAAATTTTATTTCTCATCTTTTTGAAAATCAATATATCGGAATAATAAAACAAGTAGTAAACATTTATTACTTATCAGTTGGCTGCACTTAGCCGTTTTCAAAACACAATTTAAAAGGAATTGCTAGTTGCAAAGCTGCATGTTGTGCCCAGCGACTCCTTTGTAACATTGTGAACGTATTGTAATATTCATGGGTTTAACAAATTAACTTTAAAGAAGAAAACTATTTATTTACACTAATTATTATTGAACTTAAAAACACTATTAAATTATTACTAAACTTCGGTAATTATTCTATTTATTTATACTACTGTTACTATTCACTGTTCTATTTATTTCACTTCTATCACTATCAATTTATCTCTTGATTCACTTCTGCAACGGTCAATTTATTTCTGCTCTCCTCTCGGCGATCGTCTCTTCCTTTGTATACTCTTTTGAATCCTTTCTGGAACTTTCTCGAGCCGTCCGGAAAAGTTTTGTTTTCTTCGAACTGTTTAATTGCTTTCCCGGAACGCAGGTACGACACACACGTTTACAGATACGGCGCGCATGAAGAAAGGCGCCCGCGGCTAGTCGGCGAATGGATAAGCCGCTCACACACACATATGCCCGATCGCACACAAACACGCTCGTGCTCGCTACAATACCAATGTCATTTCCTTGGGTAGTCAGAATGGCCGTGTAGATGTAGATTTTTCTTTCACAAATTACTTAATTAAAAAGGACACTGTATGTTATATATTTTTTTCACTCAAAAACAAAAATTAAAATATCAATTTATGAAAATAAAAAATTTTGAATTCAAAAGCTAAATTTCAAATATTTCATACATTTGAATTAAGCTCACTGTGACACTTCATCATATAATACCGTGCATTTTTAATGAAATTGAAAATATAACAGGATGAAGTCAATAAGAAATAGTCGAGATAGGTTGATAGGATACCAAAACACCTTCTCAGGCATGAAAGGCTAGTTAGAGACATAACAGCAGTAGAAACAGAAGTTAAGAGAAGTAGGGCTAAAATTATTTGTAAATCTAATTCTTAGGACTGACGACCTTATAATGATGATAAAATATCTATTTAATAGTAACGTTCCGTGAATTATTTTTGCAGCAATCCTGCACGACTTATTTAATAATAATATATTTCAATTTCAAGGCTATAATTTTCAAAAGACGAACAGACCATCTTAAACTATATTTCACAAGATGTTCACCAGTGACGTGTTGAAACGTAGTAACTATAAAGTACTATTTATTAATAGTAAGCTTCTCATAAATATAACAGAACAGAATTTTCAGTCTAACTTAGTATCTTTCTGTTAAATAAAGATTTCATTGTATTTGTATACACAAGAAAAGTTCTACCTTTCAAACTGCCTATAGTGTGCTGATGAGAACGAATAGTTTTGATAAGACGTTAATTTGGTTTACGTACCTATTACTTATACATAGATTCAGTTTGACAGGTCTACACCCCACTTCGTGAGGCATTTGTCAAGAATGTTGAATTAGTACAATTGACAGTAAATACAGTCTACCCATTGTGAGAGATTTGTATGTAGATTTTATACCTATATGTTTAAGTGGAGTCACTTTAGAAGTAAATACAGCAAAGGGTTCGAATTCACGAGAAATGTTTCAATATTTATTTAGAAACTGCCGAGAGATTCAACTGAAATAGGGGAGTTAGAGCTCTTCTCGATTTAAAAATTTTCCGAGTACGAAATCATCGCAAATATGAATAAGGTCGGGCCCATTTGGATTCTGAAAAGCACCAATAATATTTAAGTGCATCTCCTGTCGCGGTGAAGTTCTGCTTTCTTTTACTCATTTATCACTAGAACTTCGGAGCTTTTCGCGGTACATACGTGCATACGAGAGAGCATGCACGAAAACATATTTCTGTCATAAGCCACTTATCGCATACTTTTTATTTTTATTATAGATGCAGGCATACGGTACGTATACGTCTCGGAAAGCTTCTATTGGTAAGTCCTTCCAGGAGACTTTGACTCTTTCTGTGAATGTTTATCGCAATCCTCGTATTTGCATACATCATTTGTGTAAATCTTCCAAATATGGTATCTATTCAAAGTTGCCATCAATATTTTCTTGATGTATCGACCCCCCGTCCCTTAGCAAGTGAAAATATTTATTTATAGAAAACTTAATTGTTCTCATTCATTATAGAAGTTGCTCCATACAGGCAAGAAGATTAAGGTGGTGGTATACTATCATCTATTATATATCTGCTTACCAAGCAAAAGGAACAACAACAATAATAATATATATAACGAAATAATCATACATTTTTAATTATTAAAAATCCAAGATGAACAACGTCAATTAAATCTAAATTATAATGACAACGGAAATTTAGCGATTTAGTAGAAGGGAATTGTATTTACTATTTGTTTGCCACGACCCGTACAGCTCCATAAGCTTTGGTTTGCGTAATGCGCGATGGTGTAAAAAACTTTTTAGCCGCCCCTCGTATACTAGAAAAGCAAAACAGTATTAATCATATTTGGTTCAATTTACCAAAAATCCAAATGTTCTCACAACAAAGCAGCCAATTTTTTTAAGGAAATATTTTCATAAGTATACAAAAAAATAANATGAAAATTGTCAAAATAATCAACTTTCAACCTCCATAACTTTTTATGGGGGTGAGACCGCCGCAAATTTTTTATGGGGTTTTACTCAGGTGACCATCCTCTTTATGGGGGTGAGACAGACACGAACTTTTTATGGTACAGTGGTAGGGGAAAACTCTTCTTTTGATCCCCCCCCCCACCCACTTCGAGGGTGAGGGCCATCATCTAGACCTTTACCAGAAATGCATTAAAAAGTGAAATTTTTCGGACAAATTCGTTAGTATTAGAAAATGCGTAATTAAAGACTCACTTATGCAGCTCTGGTAAAAAAAATATCGATGACGTTAAGAGAAACAATTGAATTTTTAACAATAGACTTCAATTTATTTCCAAGTTTTGCTACGTTGGAAGCAATTTGATTATTTTTTGTTTGCTTTCATCCCTTCTAAATTTCCACAGCACTGGCTGCCGTTTACTGTACAATAACTTTAAATAGCAGCCATGACGTCATGGGCGGGTCTTTGACGTCACAAGTGTATCGATCGCCAGGCTGTTGCTGATGCTTTTGGACAAGCAACCCGCGAGTGAAATAACACCATGCAAAAGATGACGAGGGTTGCTTATACTTAGTATTATTATTATTATTACCTTTTATTTATTATCGTCTACAACGAGCATAAGTCTGGTGTCTAATTAGGACTTCTGAACCGAAAAGAGACATTTATATAGTGATGACCCTTGACCCCTACGAGGTCAATATATGTGACTCACCTTCTGAACCGCGAGATCCCATCTATACATATAATAATAACCCTTGACCCCTAGGGAGTCAATATATGTGATTCACAAGTTTTTGAAATAATTCTTTTTTTAAAAATTTAAAGATTTTAATGCAGTGATTAAAATCATAAGGTTATGATCTGAAAATACAACACGAAGTTTTCTGTCCTACCTCTTGTTTTTCGTTTCCGCACCTCCCTTACTTCGTGGAAGCTTTTCCTACATCCCTCGTCTCACTTTTTCCTATCTGCTCCTCTTGCTACTGCGATGTCCAAGTAAACAATGTCCGAACCTGAGTTAGGTTAGGTTAATTTTTATTGTGAGTTTATATATCTTTGTTAAAATTAGAATTTTTATGAAAAAAGAATAAATTTAATATAAATATACGTATTTTATGTCGAAAATGTTGAAATAAATGATGATTTCTACGAAAATGAAAAAATTTAGAGTGCGTCACTTTTCAGTCATATATGTTGACCCCTTAGGGGTGGCGCCTCTTTATATACTGAACTGTAGCCCTGCTATGAACAATATCAATCTGAAAATTGCTTAGCGACGAAAAATATCTGCAGGATTCATATTTTCTGCTGTTAAAAATTCGATTACTGTGCGCCGCTTTAAGCGCGTTGACATGTAGTACTCATACACAAGTCCATTTTAACGACTACTAAAAACGAGCCTGTAAATAAAACGGACTTCAGCTCATTATGTCAGTTTTGTAAAAGGAAATTGAAGCTCGGCAGGTTTTTTGTTTCCGCGGTGCGGGTTAGTGTTCAACACTTTTTTCATGTATCTCACTCGTATTTTAGTTTTATTAAGCTAATATGTACATATACATCATCATCGTCATCATAAGGTCGTCAGTCTTAAGACTGGTTAGACACGTACCTCCACTGTTTCCTATCCTGAGCTAAATTTTGCATTTCTCTAAAACTAGAAAAAAAAAAACTTTTGGGTGTTTCATTCCCACCAGCCAGTAATGCTGGTGGGCGGGCAGTCCCTCCGGACTGTGTCGTGCCGGAAGGTAGGGCGGAAGGCCCTCTTCAGCCTGCTTTCAGGAATCGTGGGAATGGGTGGGTGGTGGTTCGGGTGAGAAAGTTGAGACGGACGAAATGAAGACAGAAGAGAATGAAAGATTATCTGTGGAATATTACTG
>NW_020438995.1:1628324-1634929 GCF_000699045.2 Agrilus planipennis | reverse complement strand
ACACCTTCTCAGGCATGAAAGGCTAGTTAGAGACATAACAGCAGTAGAAACAGAAGTTAAGAGAAGTAGGGCTAAAATTATTTGTAAATCTAATTCTTAGGACTGACGACCTTATAATGATGATAAAATCTCTATTTAATAGTAACGTTCCGTGAATTATTTTTGCAGCAATCCTGCACGACTTATTTAATAATAATATATTTCAATTTCAAGGCTATAATTTTCAAAAGACGAACAGACCATCTTAAACTATATTTCACAAGATGTTCACCAGTGACGTGTTGAAACGTAGTAACTATAAAGTACTATTTATTAATAGTAAGCTTCTCATAAATATAACAGAACAGAATTTTCAGTCTAACTTAGTATCTTTCTGTTAAATAAAGATTTCATTGTATTTGTATACACAAGAAAAGTTCTACCTTTCAAACTGCCTATAGTGTGCTGATGAGAACGAATAGTTTTGATAAGACGTTAATTTGGTTTACGTACCTATTACTTATACATAGATTCAGTTTGACAGGTCTACACCCCACTTCGTGAGGCATTTGTCAAGAATGTTGAATTAGTACAATTGACAGTAAATACAGTCTACCCATTGTGAGAGATTTGTATGTAGATTTTATACCTATATGTTTAAGTGGAGTCACTTTAGAAGTAAATACAGCAAAGGGTTCGAATTCACGAGAAATGTTTCAATATTTATTTAGAAACTGCCGAGAGATTCAACTGAAATAGGGGAGTTAGAGCTCTTCTCGATTTAAAAATTTTCCGAGTACGAAATCATCGCAAATATGAATAAGGTCGGGCCCATTTGGATTCTGAAAAGCACCAATAATATTTAAGTGCATCTCCTGTCGCGGTGAAGTTCTGCTTTCTTTTACTCATTTATCACTAGAACTTCGGAGCTTTTCGCGGTACATACGTGCATACGAGAGAGCATGCACGAAAACATATTTCTGTCATAAGCCACTTATCGCATACTTTTTATTTTTATTATAGATGCAGGCATACGGTACGTATACGTCTCGGAAAGCTTCTATTGGTAAGTCCTTCCAGGAGACTTTGACTCTTTCTGTGAATGTTTATCGCAATCCTCGTATTTGCATACATCATTTGTGTAAATCTTCCAAATATGGTATCTATTCAAAGTTGCCATCAATATTTTCTTGATGTATCGACCCCCCGTCCCTTAGCAAGTGAAAATATTTATTTATAGAAAACTTAATTGTTCTCATTCATTATAGAAGTTGCTCCATACAGGCAAGAAGATTAAGGTGGTGGTATACTATCATCTATTATATATCTGCTTACCAAGCAAAAGGAACAACAACAATAATAATATATATAACGAAATAATCATACATTTTTAATTATTAAAAATCCAAGATGAACAACGTCAATTAAATCTAAATTATAATGACAACGGAAATTTAGCGATTTAGTAGAAGGGAATTGTATTTACTATTTGTTTGCCACGACCCGTACAGCTCCATAAGCTTTGGTTTGCGTAATGCGCGATGGTGTAAAAAACTTTTTAGCCGCCCCTCGTATACTAGAAAAGCAAAACAGTATTAATCATATTTGGTTCAATTTACCAAAAATCCAAATGTTCTCACAACAAAGCAGCCAATTTTTTTAAGGAAATATTTTCATAAGTATACAAAAAAATAACGTAATTTTTTTTATTTATCTATACATTGGAAGGAATTCCTTGTCGCACCTAAGGGCGCCAAGAAACTTATCAGCAAAAATCTGCATTTTACTCCCTATTTTGTTTTTTACCGAGCATAATTATTTTTTCATATTTAAAGATATAAGTAATTATTAAAAAAATAACAATTTGTCAGACTTCTCTTTCACACTAATTCTTTAAAATGTATAAATTATAAGGAACAAAGCTTATTGGATATTAGCACTTTATCAAGTTTTGGATAATTCCATTATTATAATAATTGTTTAGGTCAAAAACTTTTCGTAATTCTGTACTATAATTCGTGATATTTTGTGTAATATTTTCAGAAAGCGGCTATTTTGCGATTTAAATCGTAAGTGAAACGGCCCACTCTTGTTTAGTCCTCTTTTTTTCTGGCGAAAATCGTATAAGCCTTGACTATTTCTCCAGTGCATAGGCATTTTATCAAAATGTAGCAGCTGCAGACGATATTTCTAGCGGAACTGTAAGAATAACTTCCATTGTTATAGTTCACACAATTCCATGCGGACGAAACAATTTGCTGAACTAGAAAAAAGTTCGTTTTGCTTCGCTAAGGATAATGTCTTTTCCGGCTTTAAAAATGTCGCATACATATATACGAAAGGTAGTGTTGCGCTGCGAAGCTTACGAAAAGGGGTTAATGTTTTCTTGTGTACGATGCACAGAATACGAAATAATTAAACATCAGATGTAGACGTAGGAGAATATTGTTACGATTGTGGAAGCCACTAAATGTTAAAACTGGAATGATTTTAAAAAAGGCCGTAATTCCAAGACAGGTTGTCTGTCAAGCTAGCACAACTACACCATAAACTCGAAAAACTATTCACATGACAATCTGACTGGGATGAATCTGAATCTGATTCAATGATTTTTAAGTTTCTGGAAGAACTATTACCAACATGCGTAATTACATCCGATATGTTGTAAAATTATGCATTCTTCCGTAGAGCATCCGACTGCCACATCCATGCCGAAAGGTGCTTCATCATCATAAGGTCGTTAGTCCTAAGACTGGTTGGACACGCACCTCCATTCCTTCCTATCCTGAGCTAATATTCGCATTTCCCTAAAACCAGAACATCTAAGTCTACTTCTACTCCTTTTAACTCCTATTTTTGCCTCTAATATGTGTCTTACTAGACCTTCACGCCTGAGAAGGTGTCCTACCAACCCATTTCGCCTATTTTTTGTTGATTTCCATAGAGTCCTCTGTGCTTCTATTCTTTCTAATACCTTCATTTCGAACCTACTCTATTCACGGTATCTTCATCATTCGTCTGCAACACCACATTTGGAACGCTTCTAACCGTTTCATTTTCGCCGCACCCACCATCCATGTTTCGCTCCCGTACAGCGCCGCCCTCCAAATATACACCTTTATTAATTTTTTTGAATTTCTAAAGGTGCTTAAAATAAATCAATACCTATGTTTGAAAAGTATTGCTGGGTTAGTAAGATTTCTTGCTAGTACTAAATTCACTGCAATTTTCTGGATGTCACCAAATTGTTTTTCGGTGTATCAAGGAGGTTTAAGTGATATACGCCAGAAGATACTATTACGTTCCCGGATGGAGTATTCTCCTACCACTTTAGTTTTTGGCACAGGAATAGGGCGAAAATTACACTTTTCTTGTATTTTATGTGTAAACCAGCTGCCCCGATAGATTTCGTTCTGTCGCAGTCCAATAGAAAAAACTACTAAATAGAACTATTACAGTAATACTTTTTTCTTTAATAACACCCAAACGCTTTTTTTTATTCAAAGTTTATTTTGGGAAGACAGAGAGTTATATCCATACAGCCTAATCAACTTGAAGACATACCAAGGATAATCCTAACACACCTTAGTTTTGTTTTGATTGACGTCAAATGTTTGACAGGTTCATAAGAACCTTCCTCGGACTTCAAGGAATATTAAAAAAAAATTATCGAAATTGGTCCAGCCCTTTCCGAATTTTATGCTTTAAATTACGTTTAACGATTCATTTTTATTTATCTCATGTTTTTCCCACTTATTTTTTTATCGACACAAATATAAGATTGTAACTCACTATAGGCTTTTTGAGTTAAATCTAGGTACATCTTTGTATAAAATTTCGAGTTGTTGAGTTATTTTGCATAAAAAAAGTAGGGAAATCTTCCTTTACTTCTGTTTTTTAAGGCAAACCTTTAAACGATTATTTCACGATGTAGCAGAATAATACTTTAAGTAATTTAATCAGTGATGTTGATATCGATTATATGTGAAAATTCTTTCAACAAAGCAATATTTCTGAGAAAATATTATGGCAATTCATTACTAGATGAAAACAGGTGCTTTAATAGAGTATCCCATTTAAATTTGCGGTTTTTATTAAGGAAGCTAACCACTATCTTTTGATACCTAATTGATGCTTGGTCCTTGTTAAAGTGCTTTAAGAAAATCCATTACCTTCCCTGTTGGGACCTACTGGAGCACCTACTGGAGCGATATAGGATGTACCTTTTCTTCTGCGGTTTCTGTATTTCAGAAGGATGAATTATTAAAACATCCCCGGTTAACTTGCACATCATGAAGGGAATAAGACCTTAATTCTGGCTAGTGAGCGTTAAACTTTCATAACTAACTATATCAGTACTTGTAGTGATTGTGGTCGTTAAATCCAAGGAAACTTTAAATATAGTGAGTACAAGTATTTAAGGAATTCCATTGAAAACGAAAACATTAGATAAGAGCTTTCAAATTAAAATCCTTTATTAAATCATGTACAAAAAAATTGCTTTTAAATAATTTCACAACATGCTCGTGAGCCTTCAATAAAGACTACACTTTCAATATCGTTAGAAGTACCTTGTGTTATGTGGTAAAATGTCATGGCACAAATTTAACTCAAATATTTGAAGATAAAGACTTTATAACTTATTATTTCATTTAGATATAAGTAATTCTTAATTAGGATTTTAAAGTAGAAGTTGGAGACTTGCGAACAGTAATTTAATCTAGGTGTACCTCTACCCCTCCTAACTCCTGTTTCTGCCTCTAATATGTTATGTCTCTGACTAGACCATCATGCCTGAGAAGGCGTCCTACCAACCTATTCCGCCTATTTCTTATTGACTTACATAAAGTCTTCTGTGTTCCTATTCATTCTAATACCTACCTCTTCATTTCTAACCTTCTCTATCCACGGTATCGTCATTATTCATCTGTAACACCACATTTCGCAAGCTTCTAAAATTTTCTTTTCCGCCGCGCCCACTGCCCATGTTTCGCACCCGTATAGCGCCGTATTCCAAACAAACCTTTAACAATCTTTATTGAATTTCTACTACTACTACTTCTACTTTCTAGACGATTCTACTCTGCGCTATCCTCTGCTTTATATCCCTACTACTCCTTCCGTCCTGAATTATCTGACTTCGTAGATACCTAAAATAATTCACTTCTTTTAATTTTTGGTCTCCGATTTATTTTATCAATACTTCTTCCATTTTATGTAAAGTTATCTCTAACGTATTACCTTACACATTCTTTAAACACTTCACTAGAATGTCTCAACAGGAGTTTTCCTTCTTTGAAATCATTAGCTCTAAAGAAGTTAAAACAAAATTATGACACAAACCTACTATTTATTATTAATACTTCCATATACGTTCATATATTGCAGAGATTCAAGATATTTCTATGCTATTAGTTCACATCTGTGTTCTCGCAGGGCTGACGATGCAAAAGAATGCGAACGAACGGAAACGTTTGTCTAATGTGTTCCCAACTTTAGGAGTTTAATAAATAAATTTATTTTATTAGCAGATAGTGGAAATTACATGTGAGAACTTTAAATTCTTCATAATACCTTATATGTGTCTACAGTATAAAAAAAAGGAAATTCATTGAATGTTTTATGTAGAATTTTAGGCTTTAGTTGCTAAAAATAACAGAAACCAGAATGAATCTGACGAAAGTATTTTTGGTTTAAAAAAGGGAGGTGTATTTACTCAAAAGTCTTCTAAAATTCTTTCAGAATAGATAACCGTTACTGATTGAAAACAAACGAAACATTTTCTGATCGAACACTCTTTTAATAACAGAACCGCCACCGTTTACCTTTTGGCGAAATCGACTCGAAAGAAGCGCGGTTGCCTTTTGTTTACAAGTTATCCGCAATCGCAGTGTCAATAACAGTTTCCGTATTTTCCGAGCAGTACTTTTCCACTCCGGTTATTCCGTTGACTTATCATCATCTGTTTCCACTTGAAAATCTCAGCCAACACGACGCTCCTTTAATACACTCTTCGAACACCGTTCTTGGGGAGTAATTAAAAGAGCGAGATTTATCTCAAGAGATTCAACAGGTCATTGACTCACTTATCTCTTGTTCGGCTAATTTCGTACCTATATTAATCGATTTATTCACAATAAAAAAATAGAACTGGACAGCATCTTCTCAAATGTTAATAGTTTCCATGATATATTGTTTTTTACTATTCAGTAGAATCCCTAGAAAAAAAATAATAAGTTTATACTCTGTGTTATGTCACAACTCCCGAGCCTGAACAGTCCTAATTGGTTTAATTAGTTCATTGTTGTTTCAATCGGATCTAGGAAAAAAGGCCCGGAAAAAAAAGCCTCCAAAAAAATTCCCCTTTGCAAAAAAATAACCAAAAATTTATTCTAAACGTTATCGGTAAATGTCTAGATGATGCCCCCAGCCCCTTCGGGGTGATGGGAGGGATCGAAAGAGGAGGTCTCCACCACCACTATACTATAAAAAGTTCGTGGCGGTTTCACCCCCTATACAAAATAATGGGGGTTACGTGGGGGTGGGGGTAGGGGGGGTGAAAGAGAGTGGTCACCTGAGTAAAACCCCATAAAAAATTTGCGGCGGTCTCACCCCCATAAAAAGTT
>NW_020438995.1:1626189-1628086 GCF_000699045.2 Agrilus planipennis | reverse complement strand
ATTAAAAACACGCTCACCTTCAACGAAATTTCCTTTCCGAGGCTTTGTGTCAGCCCAATCACATATTGTGTCAATACTTATCATTTTATCGTAATTTAAAAACTTGGAAATTATACGGTACACTATAGGAACTACGATAAATTTTCCCTAATCGGCGCCATGTTTTTAGGCTCCTCCCATTTGACGGATCCCAATAGTTTAATCAATTTCATTCCTGCAAAAGGTGGTCTTGATGCAAATCAGTACAAGAAAGTTTACAGTCCTTAGCAACAATCAGCACACAAAAACAATAATATTATGTGGGAAGTTCGACTTTCTAAGAAGTATTTATTAATTACCTCGATGAATATCAGTACTTTATAAACAAAAGTTTGTTTTCTACTAATATTACAATTTAAAACAACAGATGATAACGTTGTAGCTAATTTATCTACTTGATATATTCTTATTTCTATTAAATTGTATTACGAACATTCTGTACGTTTATTTAATTGTCAGGGGCAATATTTATGAACATTAAATATAAATTATTACAAAACTAAATAATAAAAGAAGCAAACTATTTCCTTTTCTGCAATAATTACACAAATAAATATTCTTTTTATTTACATGTATACTAAATCGTGTATCCTGTCAACATACAGATATAAAAACTATCTGGTAGCAGAACCACGTTATAATCCTAATAAAATTTACCATTTACCTTATAGTAAATCAAGGGTATTATTTTCTTTTTGAGGGGGAATTTTTTTTCGGGGCATTTTTTTCCCAGGGGGATTTTTTTCCAATTAAAGTTTCATTCATTCATTAGAGTTAATTTTAATATGTACCTATAACACTTGCACATTCACATTGCTTTGACAAAAGACCAAATTTATTTTATTGTAAAGTAACTGTTGCCATCAACTGGGTTCACTTGAAAAAAGAAGTCCTATCAAAATCGTTCGGTCAAACAAAAAGTACTCCTGAAAACCTTT
Source organism: Agrilus planipennis (assembly GCF_000699045.2). Classification (NCBI taxonomy): domain Eukaryota; kingdom Metazoa; phylum Arthropoda; class Insecta; order Coleoptera; family Buprestidae; genus Agrilus; species Agrilus planipennis. Next base: position 1,627,109 of record NW_020438995.1, on the reverse strand, counting down.
TGCTATTGTATAGGAATAGTTTTTTGTGAGTCAAATAATAATTATTATATGTTGGCGGTAATTTCTCAAGTTAAATTACTGTACTACACTCCACAACGTGAATATTAGTAGATCTAAGTAATCTGCGTATGCCATAGAGGAAGCCAATGCTGTAATTAAATTTTCAGAACGTTGGCAGAATCTTGCTTACTTACCTCTAATTTCATTAAGTTACAACTACGACTAAGATATTAATGTCTATACGTTAGTGACTTCTTGTCTGTGGGGACGCATACTGCACGGGTTTTATGTCAAAATACACCATTTGGGGATGACAAAGAACGATTACATGCCATTACTATTATTAGATTAGATACAGGGTGTGACAAAAAATTTTGATTGATAGCAATACGAATCTTGTCTTTGGTTGTCTCTAAATGATAAATTATATAGAAGTTGTACTTATTATATTATTATTTTATGTTTGCATGTTTAATCAACATATGTATCGCATTAAGGTACAATCGGAGACAAGAGTACATAAAATTAGCAATTCGTGATTAATTAGGTTCTGCAGCATATCATGAGGTAAATAAATACTGTCTATACTGAAAAAAAATATACGGTTTGAGAGAAAATTTGGAATTTGAGCAAAAACTTTGAATAAAATAAGAAGTAACGAATAATATGGAAAATTTTTAACTGAATTTTGGCAGTGAATATGCCTTGATTTCAACTCCGAAACAAAAAAATATTTAGTTTTAATCTCTATTAATAATGAGCGTAAAACTTTTTAATATGTTTAAATAATAATTAAAACTTTAAAATTGCATTTATATCAGATAATTACAAATATTATCAGTACATTATCAAGTAAAAACGAGATTTTCAGCTAATTTTTCATTTTTTCCTCGATAACCATTTAGTGAATTTGAATAACC
>NW_020438995.1:1597691-1625814 GCF_000699045.2 Agrilus planipennis | reverse complement strand
AAAATAACCAATAGAAAACGGTCTAAATTCAGTGAACCTGAAATGTATACGTAAATGTTATTAAAGTCACTTGCATTCTAGTGGCGACTTGTGCCTCTAAGTTGCCCATATTTTTTTCCCATGTTTTCCCATTATTTTCCCATTATTATCCCGTTGGTGAAACCTATATGGGTACTACATGAAACTGCAGGATAAACTTCTTTACTAAATAATAATATATATATACCATTTGCTAGTAGTTAAAAGGTATTAATATATTCCGTATTTGAATTAATAAATTAACATAATCTGGCCAAACCCTAAACCTCATTTTAGGATTGAATTTTGCCTTTTTTATGAAAAATCGGATACCTACTGATGTGAAATGAGTACCCCAACAAGAACCACTCTCAAAAAACTCAATTACGTAAAATTAAGCTAGCTTAATTTAGGTCCGGGTTAGGTTTTACTTTTAGTTTATTCTACAACGTGATTATTACCCCCTTCCATTCATTACCCTTCCCCCCCTGACCGATGGTTTCAAAATGTAAACAATTACTATTATTTTTGTAGATGATTTTCATTACCCCAACGTTGGTATTCGATTTGTTGGCGTTTTCAGCTCTTTTGAGCTTAAGACCTAGTATAGATATTCCAACTTTCGGGTAATTTTGAAAAATAAATCGCCAACATTTTCTTGTTAGAATCGCGCCTATCGTAACGAATATTACCTAATTTACAGCTGTATTACATCCAACATTACAGTTTTACTTCATTTCTAGCGTTATTGTAGATATCACATCAAACATTAAATGACGTGGAAAGTTTGTAGCGAACGAACTGAATAGCTTCGATATTAAAGGGTTAACAACAACAAGACCTGTTCGTGCGATTGTCACTTCGATGGTGACGGTTAACAACTAAAATTGTGACATGTCCCCTGGCGTGGCGTTCGCATCATTTCATATTGGCTGTAAATTCCCGACGAGGCAGCATATTAACACTGGGTAAAAAAAACTTTTTGCTCCGATACAAGCTCTCAATTAAACTCCGACTCGACCCTTCGTGTTTAACAACAGCCCTTCCAATGAAACACGTATGTGGTGAACTAACCGCAAATATTGTACAGTTAACAGCACAATTTAAGAAATAAAAATATCAACCACTGAATATTATTCATTAAATACGGAATTGCTTGTAATGAAAAAGTTATTCAAAATTGAGTGAAACATAATAAAAACGATTGTTTAGATGATGGGACCGTCACTCGGGCGTGGGGAGTGGAGAGGGTAGGGCTGACCTTCAACATTAGGGGTGACGACATAGTGGCGCAGGAAATGTGTACAAGAGATAGTTTTTTTTTTTTAATTTAATATACCCAAGGATAAATTTATGAAGAGTAACAGTAAGGGTGAAGTAAGGCATATAGACAGTGGGTAGGGAAGCGGTGGTGTGCTTATATGACACTAAACCAAGCACTGTATATAAGTCAGACTATAAAAATTTTATTTTTAAACTTCATCTCCTCCGCCTTTAATTCACAGCGTCACTTTTCATCAATGATGATGAAATCCTTAGACTTCTAGACAATTAACAATGTTATCAATTTATCTTTAAAGACAAAACGATTCTTTACATCCATCCCCTCTGCCTCCACGTTATCACTTCCATCTTGCACCACTTTTTGAAGTTGTTCAAGGCCAGCCACACTCCCCATCCATCACCACCCCCGCCCGAGCAAACGTCTCATCATCTACACATATACCATTTTCATTTTTATCCGCCAACTACCCTATCTCCACTTCACGCCCTCCCCCTTTTTTGTCACTGGGGATTAAGTCATTGAGACTCCCCCTACTTCTTCACTCCATTCTCATCATCTAGATAATTATTAAAATAATTTCTATTCTAGTGGTGTTTAAAATTGGGTTTTAAAGAGGTAAACAGAAATTGTTATCACATAATCATCATCATAAGGTCGTTAGTCCTAAGACTGGCTGGACATATACCTTCACTCTTTCCTATCCTGAGTTAATCTTCGCATTTTCCTAAAACGAAAACATTCCAAATCCTTAGCTACTTGTGAATAGTAATCTAATCTAGGTCTACCTCTACTCTTCTTAACTCCTGTTTTTGCTTCTAATATGTCCAAAACTAGCCCTTCATGTCTTGTCTCACCTGTTTCTTATTGATCTCCATATTGACTTCTGTTTTCCTATTCTTTTTAATATCTCCTCATTTCTAACCTTCTCTATCCGCTATATCCTCATCATTCGCCAGTGACCCCACATTTCGAACACATCTAACCTTTTCTTTTCCACCGCGCCCACCGGCCATATTTCGCCCCCGTATAATGCCATGTTCCAAATATACCTTTAATAATCTTTTTCGAATTTCTAAATTAACCGTTAGAGTATAGAAATGATTTCTTTTTGCTGCTTTTGATCGGCGACCCGATCCTGCGTTATCATATTGCAGGTAAAAAAATCTGTTTTTATTAAAATCACCTAATTTATATAAAACGACATTCTATCAACTTGTTTTTTGTTTGTCTGCAAGAGAACTCGAGGCAGTTAAGTCATAGTTGCGTATTAGATATAACTACATATGACCAGAAAGGCTTTTCCATGAAATGTAAAAGGAATATATCAGTTAAGTTTAGTAAATTATATGATTATTTTTCTCTATACAAATAAAATTCGTTAATCATAATGTGCCTATCCCCAAATTTCCTTTTTTTGTACCGTATTCCTTGAATTAAAAATTTTAGTAGAAAGGCATGGTATATGCAAATTTTTCGATATGCACTGTAGACAATAGATATATATGTACCTATGTGCTGCAGTAGATACGTTAACGTACGAATGAACGTCAAAATGGTCACGAAATATCAGTTTTGTTCTGTCAAACGTGTTATATCATACGACAAATAAATGCAACAGGCACAGGTTTGTGGGTGCATGTTAATATTTAAAACTATGAAATGTGTGACGTTAACGAGCATATGTTAGTGACCACCAGTACGTATGAGGTTTATGGTTCAGTGGTGAGTTTTACCTACTTTCACTTGGAAATATCATTTTTTGATTAACATATTTCTCTAATTTGTTCTATTGCTTGGACAAATCCTTCCCGAAATATAATCTGCTAATATAATCCAATGCGTGACGTATAAAATACACATGTTTATGATAATCTACCAATAATTAATTAAAATGATCTTTGACGCGAAAGACGTCAATTGTAAGAACCGCCCTTATTACGAACCCTAAAGGGCACATTTCCAAGTACAGGGACATCGAAAGGGGAGGGCATTTAAATATACTAATCTATATTAAAAATGATGAGATACGTATTCCTTTTTGCGGAAAGATATTTTACGGGCTGAAAGTGAACCCCGAAGTTGATACTCCATAAAATATAAAAAGCAAAAAAACTTGCTGCTAAAGGTAACTGAATGGGTTTTTCAAAACTTTCTCGTATTGGCTGTTTTAAAAATTAGATACCATCATTTTTTCCTAACTTTTAGGTTAGATAAAATAAAGATATTCCATTTGTCTGTTAAGTTTTTAAGAAATATAGAGAAGATATAGAAGTTCTTGTATCTAGTTGCGTGTATATTCAATAGACAAAAATTTTCTATTAATTTTTTTCGGGTAATAATTCTTGTCAGTATTCCATCTCTTTTATAAGGAATCCAGTAATGTCACGGCAATGTCAGAAATGCTTTGAATGTCTAAATTCTTTTCGTACCGATCTTTTTTGCATCCAACATTTTACTACAACTTTATAGAGAACATGAGAGATTAAAAGTTACATCTCCAATTCGTATACATACACACATACAGGAAGAGCCTGCTGTAAGGTAAAAAGTAAAGAAAGTAGTTCTTTGATGTTTCTTTCCTTGTTGATGGTTTTACATCTTCGTATTTTATTAAAAGGAAAACAACAAACAAGTTTATGCATACAACTGACATAATACTCTGCACAGTGTGTATATGTGTACCTTCAAATGAAGAAAACTGTCGAGGACGCAATATTTGTGAATAGTAAACTCATGAGTTATCCCGGGATAAAGGGATGAGGCGGACTAACTATTAGTTTCTTTAGCTAAGACCCTTAAACTATAAGGATTCAGTTTTAGATTTTCGTATTTTTATTTTTGTAAAAACTATCGAATGTGGTTTTTATTTTAGGATTCGTCAGACGTAAATAATTTGCAAATAAAATGAAATAGTTTTTTTAGGGTTCCTTAGTAATTAAAAGTCTGTGCTATAATAGCGTTTAATATTTAAGATATCGAAGTTCGGGATCATAACAATTTTCACCATAAATGATTCCGATAATTAATAACTTTGATTTTTGCTAAAATGACTGCTCTAGTTTAATTGAAAATTGATGAAATTTATTACCAGATTATGAAAATACATGTTTTTTCGTGGCGATTCCAACAAGATTCGCTTACTTCTCTTAACTGCAAAGAATACGTGTATTCGAATTTTATTGTTTATTTTAATTTTTAATTATTGATTGCATCTAAAATAAAATATCCCTTTGTTCGGGTCACAACTCGCCATTGGTGTATATGTATTGTAGTTTCTGTAATAGTCCATCGCCTTCGAAAAACGATTCGCGAAGTGAAAAAATTCGAACACGGGTCCAAGGATATTAGAAAGCGTTTGGTTCTCTTCTATACATAACCAATCGGAATTGTACCGACGATTTAGTAGTTGGATTGAAAGTGGGATCGATATCATCGTTCCCGGCCAACAACGCAACGGTGATAAGGGTGGGTGGGCGATGGCGGAGCAAGAAAACCGCGCCCTGCCCGTTTTCCACCCTTATCTTTCATCTTCACTTTTACTTTTGCACTTACATCGTACTCGGCCAGCTTCTGGTGGTGCGTCGGTTTGCTCTTAACGATGACGAGCGACGCCAGAGTCGACGTTGCGCCTTCGCTTGCCATCTTTGATTTAATGCATCATGTTTTTTGCCTTCCACGAAGTTAAACGACTGTCATCATTTGAATTGTCCGTGAATGAACATGTAAAACGTCTAGCTCTTCTTCGTTTCGCATTTTCGGATGGATAAAAAGGAGAAAATGATACGAAATGCAAAAAGTGTATTTTGATGTAACGTAAGTTTATGAATACAAAAAGCGTACATTATTAATGGCTGTCGTGACAACGACATTCGTTAAAATATGCTACGACATGCGTTAAAGGCGAAATTACATGAAAATGAAAATTCTTGATAGAAAAAGGCAAAAATCCCTTCAAAGTACAAATACAAAGTTTTCATAAATCGTTGTTGATAAAGAGAAAGAAATTTGTTCTATTTAATCTTCTTCCTCTATTTTGTATTCAATTCTATTTGATCAAAGCAATACTGGGTTTTAAATTTAAATATGTCTATAAAGTGTCCCATCGAAATCGATACAGGTATTTTGAAACAAAATAATTCGAAGTGGTCAACATTCTGTCGAACCTGCCAGACGCGGATCGTGATTTCGATCTTTTTGGATCTCATCAGCGCGTCGCAGACAGCTTCGACAGAACACAGACCAACCTTTACCTGCTGTCTTAACAGCGCGTTTTAGAAAATACCACAAATGGCGTGGTGAGCGCCATCTGTAGTACGATGCTACATTTTAGGATTACGTATGCTCCAGCAAGGTCCATTTAAAAATATGGATATCTACTTGCTGACTTGCTAGGTATTTTGAAGAGTAGTTCGTATAGACAGATTGATAGACAAACAGACAAAAAGTAATAACTTACTCAGCCTGATTACCTCATCTTCCTTACTGCCGCGAATTGGGCTAGTAATAAATAATTCCATACTTTCTGCCACTGTTATTTTGTCACAAAAATATACAGGTAAGGTAGAAAAATCACCGAACATCGAGATTACACATTTCTTTTTAGGCATTTTTAGGCTGTCATAAAGAAAGCGAATTATATAATTTAGAATGACTGGTCAACAATTTAACTGCATTTAATTAATATTCCAGTAGTCCCATAATAATCTTAACCTTCCTTATTAGATAACTGGGGAACGTAGAAATGGCAGGGTATTATCACAGGGTGAGTGAAGACGGTAAGCCGCCTCACCACCCTGCATCTTTATGATCTTAAATTCGACTTGCGGCTCCCGACTTCTTGATTATAATTATTAATTCTCGATATTTAAACGGTTGCTTATTGACTCACTAACGCGGTAGGTAAGTAGGTGTTAGCTTACAGTTTTAAATAAATTATTTAGATGTACGAACTATTTTCCCTGTGGCCTAGATATGAATTAATCAGTACTATGTAACAGTACGGTTTTTTCTCTTTACCTTGTCTGGGCGGAAATACATAATTTAGTGAAAGTTTTAGATACATTTTTTCGATCACGTCTGTCTGAAAGTATCACTTGATTCTATGGAAACCGTTCTAGAATAATCGAACTTGTTAAATTTTTTAGACAACGAGTAGCGGCTCAAAAACATTAAGTTACATTTACGTTGGACTTAGAGAACGTACCCATACTACGTGACCCGTCAGGGGGAGGAGTCTTCAAAAAGAACACGCTCGGTAACAGGAGGGGGGGTACGTTTTCGTGACGCTTTTTCGAGCTGTATTCAAAACTGTCTTTGCAAAAAATGATTTAAAACTAGTTTCCGACCGAAAGTTCGGTTTCGGTTTCGGTCGAGTTTCGGCAAAAAAATGAGTTTCGGTTTCAGGGGCAAACCTGCTGAAACTACGACCGAGTTCTCGCGCTCTGCTCGGTCATGTTCGGCGCGTTAAATTCCATCCAAGCGAAGTAGATTAGTAGACACTTGTTCTTAATTAAGATAAAAGTGATTTATTTTGTTTTGTTTATTACTTAAATATTAAGTTCCTATACCTATTCTGATATTAGGTAACAATAACAAAAGTAATTTTATGTTTAATATTATATAAAAAAAAGCATGAATAATCTTCAAAAGAAAAATGAGTCTAGTCTACTATACTTACTCAAATAAACATCTCACCTATTTTAAGTATTTTTAAGGCGCAATTAAAGTATTTCCTTAAATGAGGGGTTGTTATGTTGATTTTGATTTGATTATCAATGAAATAAATGATGAAAATGTCAAAGACTGCAGAGCTATGTGATTTAAAGATAAAAAAATAAAACTGACTGATTGTAATAACGTTTTCTTTATTTTTCTCTCAAAACACGATCCTTATAAGGAAGTTTCGGTTTCGGTTTCTACCGAAACTGAGACCGTTGCCGAAATTCGGTTTCAGTTTCGGTCGTAAAAACCAGTTTCGGTCGGACACTATTTAAAACCATATTTGTGAACTACTTCGTGAAAACTAGAGAGAAAGGGGAGTCTTGTATATATTACGAGTGGTCACCGATAGGGGGAGGGGGGTAAAATATTGTAAAAACAAAACGGCCACGTGGTATAGATACGTTCCCTTATATTACTTTACTATCTGTATGGAAATATAATTGAAGGTTAGGTATTTGTACGATTTTTCTTATACTAGGTTGCATTTTTAAATACGTAGATAATGCCGCTCTGATGGTTGTATGTAATAGAATATCTCCATGTGTGTAAGTATATTAGAAATATTTAGACGAATGTCAGGTGAAACACAAGACACGAGTCGTAAACGAGTTTCGAAGGTAAATTTAGATTTATCTTGATGAGACAAAAGCTTGTTTAGCGCACACTAAAAATAATCAGCTGTAACATGAAATTCGTTACGAGGAATTACCGTCCTTCCACTTCAAATCCCTGGGCGGACTCGAGCATCGTCCTCTCCCGTTTCTCACTTGATTGATCGTTATCGGGGTTCAATTAAATTAATGAGCCGAATTTTCCAAAGCCGTTTCTTTGTCTTCTTCACGTTTCCCGTGGTCCCTTAAATCATTTGATCATTTCGTTGGGTCTCGGTGGCAATCCACGAATCGTTAAAAATGAAATGGCAGGGGAAACCTCAAGTATTTTAGGCCTAACTACCTAGGTATAAAGTAATAGAGTACTATGTAATTACAATAGCAAGTACATATATAAATTACATAACACATTGAAAGAGCGGAGGTTTTGTTGATTAGTTAACAGCAATATTGTACATAATTTTCAACTACAGAGTCATTTTTGATACTGACTTATTTTCGTTTTTGAACTAAAGACTTACATGTATTTGCGAATTTTATTTCGTTTAGGAGTTAATGTTCTCTGGCAGACGGACAACGTTACCACAATGATAATATAGGGTTGTTCGGAAAGTCATTTCGTTTTTTTTTGTGGAAATGAAAGACAGTTTTCGTATAATAAACAAATACTTTATTAAATTATATATTGACCGTTCTGGTCCAACACCTTTTGCCATCTTTCTGGTAGTANCACTATCGCGAACCAAAGTTCAGGCTCTGCGGGCATGAATGCTGGGAGACGAACCGACACACGGTCTATTTGTGGGGAATTGTCTTGAGCCATTTTTGGTCACCGCCAGAAAATTTGCGCACTTTAACACACACACGCGCGTAAATTATTACCGACGCGGATAATCACTTTTATTCGCGCACTGATCACGTCGGGGTCACCTTTTTCGGGATCGTAGCGCAGCGTGAATAAAAATGATCTGGGCCGGTAGCTCAATGAAAGAAAATAAAACGGCGGCAAAGTCTTTGGAATGTTTATGTACAGGAGCGATAACTGGTCGCATGGACGGTCTAGTACCAAGTGAAAAACTTACATCTAAATTACTATACTATACACCAAGTTAACCCCCTGCGCGTCTCTTTCCCTCCGGTATGAGACGACGAAAAAGAACCGGATGAATGTAATAAAAATTAGAAAGTTATCTCTGCTAAAACGCATTTTGCTAGAAAACTGTTTGTTACCCTTCGGCCGCTTCGCTACCCTTGGAAGTGCAGGTAGTCGAAGGCTTTCGAAGTTTTGTGATAAATTCGGCGGGAAAAAGACGCAGAAGGTTAAATATTCTATTTACAAATTCTACGAACTACAAACGGCTTAAATACAATTTGGCCCGAGGGTAACTAGCGTGACCGCTACAATACCATATCGAGGTGCACCTTGAATAGTACTGCATTCTATCAGCGATGAACAAAGTAGTTATTTGATCAATTGTTTTTGCAACGGGCATCTAATTTGTTTTGTTATGTGCAGTAGCGTAGTAGAAAGCTGTTGATATTTACTTTAATAGTCGTTCCACTGTATGCCAAGAACTTATATTGTTCTTATTAATTCGGTCACGTATACATATAAATTGCGACATCGACTTGTTGCCAATGTTTCCTGACTGGAGAGAATTAGTATTTCGGCCAGTAGGGGCAGCAGGGGCATCCACTATTCTTGTAAAAACGTACAAAACACTGTTGACCTCCTGATCTTACGCACAGTTTTCTAAAACTATAGTTTCGATAGGATTAGTATAGTAAGTATTAAGTTGTCTGATGATAATTTTTCCATGGAAATCATCCATAGAGCTGTCAAAGGATTTCTTGGCAAAGGTCATGATTCTTGTTTAAGTGCGAAAAATAAAAACGCATCAGTTTGCTAACAAGAGGGTGAAGTAGAAGAGTTGTTGTTACCGAAAAAGCTGTCCAGTGCGGTCCAGTTCAGTAATGTTCAGAAATTTCATTTGATCTACAAAGTGAGCCAAAGAAATGGGTCGATTTGGGATCGCCAGTGCAAACAAAGTAGAGGGAAGGTGGGCTTGGGTCGTTAATGTTGATAGATAGCGGGAAATTCTAGCGATTTGATATTTGGTCGGGTGAACTACGCCCATTTACCGTCAAAGCGTGTTACTAAAATTGGAAAAGTTTTACCTATTGCGATACGAGCGTTTCGTTTACCATTTACCGCTTCGCGTTTGTACTTTGGGGGTAACTCAAACACAAAAGTGTTTCAAAATAATCCCCCATGGATTATCCAAGCATTAAAAGAAAGCAGTTGAGGTGAAGTGGCCGCAATACCTTTAGAAATGATACGCAATGTTATGGGCAGCTTTGCAACGGGGCTTCTAGAATTTGTACGACAAAACGGAGGCTACCCCTTCGACATTATTTTAAAAAAATGAACGTTTGTGCTTTCCATAAATTTTATAAATGAATTTTTGAATATTTTCTGATTGTTTTAAATCGTTCGATTTCATTGACTCACTATACTACTCAGTACGGAACGTCCGATTTAATACATGCTTACAGGATCGAATAGATTAGATACACTAAATGATAGTAATATTGATAGTATAGAGGTCGCAAAAATACATACAATTATACCATCACCCGCTCCTGATCGCAGTAGATCCACTCATCTTCACTCATAAAATTCAGTTATTACGAAATCGTGATTACATGCACCCGACTCGCTCTTGATCAGTTTTGTGTTGATTCATATCAAAATTGAAAAAGAAAACATCAAAATTGATTTGCCTTATTTTTCGCCATCAATCTAGGGCACCCCAACCGCCAAAATACACAAAAGAAATAATAAATAAAACGTTTCGGGTTGGTCTGCCGGCTCTTGGGGATTACCCCCTTCCTGACAGACGACGTGTTCCGGAAATCCCGTTTCATACAGAGCATGTCAGAGATTTTGTGGGCCTTTCTTTTCATTAAAAGCATCAGATTCAATTTCGAAGAAAGAGAATGTAATTGGCGCTTTCCATATTTTATACTAAGGTACGTATATGAGAGAGTGAATACATTATGGGGATGCTTTTGTTTTCAACGAAAAAGGGAATGAAGTTACATTTACCGCTTAATGGACTTGCATTAACGGTAATGCGAAAATTAATATTTACGACAGTGTTATCACGTTCGTTCGGCCGTATCTGTGTGTAGATGAATACTGTTGTGGGCGAACTTCGTTAGTGGAGAATTTTGTCCCAACTATTTCCCAGCAATAAATTCGGTTACTGATAAGCACCCCGTTCTGATTTCGTGACACCAATATAGTAAATAGAACACTAAATAACTCCTCCATCTCTATCTCCTTCACAATCATTCCCGTGATTGAATCACTGATACCGCTGAATAAAGTGCTTTCCGGAATTCCCCTGATGACGCTGGAGTTTCCTATATAGTTACCCCCAAAAGCAATTCGAAACGTGACGTTTGCTGCGAAATCGTAGAAAAGTTTTCGAAACATTTTTGTATTGCATGACTTGGTGCCATTCTTTTTTGTGGTTAATCTGCTTCGGGTCGGACTTATTGTACAAGGAAATTAAAAGTCTACGTAGGGATTTCAATAAACATCGAAAAATGGGGCGGAAGTGATACATATTCTGTTGTGTTCCCATTAACTGATGGATTCACTAACCATAAGATTATTAAAAAACTAAAAATTTCGTTAGTGTCTTAGGCGTATTGAAAATGTCAGACAGATTGTCCAAAAAAGGTGATAATTCTTTTCAATTGATCTTAGATGTCAGTAGCATTATGATTTGTCTCAATGTTTGTAATTGGTAGGTAAATCGAAAAGTATTTATGATGATGTGAAACTGACACAGCAAAATAATTATAATACAACAAAATCAGGCAACAAAACGAGCCCATACTGTAGCGTTATTATTAAGTACAAAGCATCGACATTATTCAATCTTCGAATATTTATCCTTTGTATTTATTTACATTTATTTGTGATCGAGAGTAAGAGATCTACCAATTTTACTTTTATTAAGATAAGATCTCCTATAAATGACACAAAAAGTATTTTTAATACTAAAATGTTTTGTTATCCCTATTATCATTTATGTACTCTTAAATTATGCAAAAATTCTTCAATAAATTTGAAAAACGGCAAAGTTTTGTTATCGATGCTAAATTTAATGACTTTTTAAAATACAGAGTCTATCATTTAAATTCCTACTGTAGAAGTTTTGAGAAATGAATCAGGTTTATTGACGATTTCGACTGCTGTTTGATATTTGAAAGCGACATAAATATTGAGGAGAAGGAGCTACCATGCATAAGGAAATTTGAGTACCAACTCAATTTTTTTACAGAAACGTCCTAATTGGTCCATTCCTGATGCAATTTCGACTGCTAGGATATTAACAATTAACGGAAGGTTTTTTTATGTAAACTTGATTTTGTTAATTGTTTTAATTGAAGCAATTGCGTCATCATCAACGGTCCTAATTAAAAAGCATATTTCGTATCTTATTATTAGCGCGATTGAAGTACTAAATGTTGTTCTTTGACAAGAATTTAATTAAAACCCGACACGTTTACGGACGGAATAAAAGCGAATTTTAATGTTTATGAATATTCTATTCCAATTAACGTTGCTTATTCAGTCTAACTAATAAAAAAAGAAAAAATAGTGACTCTAAAAATATTCAAATTGAAATAACGAAACTGTTATGTAAATAATTCGAGGCGCAATTATACTTTTTCAACAATTAAGGGAACGTATCCATACTACATGACCCATTTTTACAATTTTTTACCCCCCCCCCTCGACGACCGCCCTCCTTCTCTAGTTTTCACCAAGTAATTCATAAATATGGTTTTACATAGAATAAATAGAAAGTTTTGAATATAGTTCGAAAAAGCGCGAGATTTTCTTGCAGGATATCGATTACGTGACGAAAACCTACACCCCCATCCCGCCTCGGTGACCATGCGTCATATTTTTAAAGACCCCCCCCCCCCAAAAGGGTCACGTAGTACGGGTACGTTCCCTAAGATATAATGTTTATTACTGAGAAGAATATATCTTTAAATGTTGTAACAAATTCTCATCATTTTTGAATTTAAACCCAACTTTAACTTAAGCTTGACGTACTACAATAAGTAACACGTTCCAGCGGCTATTAACTTGTGGCAGGACCACTTTTTCTGTTAGTCTGCCTTTACAGGCTAATATTAACTTGCGGGTAAATGGCAGAATGTTCCTTTTTATTAAACCGCCACTGCTGGCCAACTAAGCACTTTCAAATTTCCAAACTTATATATAATAGTGTTTCGGATTCCGTACTCAAAGGGTCCAACGGAACTCCATTGTTATGGCAACGGTAGACGAACGGACGGTCTGTTACTGTTAACTTGAAATTCACACATTATATGTAAACCCTTGGTAAAGAGACGAAAATCGTATTTAGTGTTATAATAAAAAGCAAATGCTGATGCTGTAACAGATCTCCGCTACTGGTTCCACAATTGCAGAAGTTCTGCACAGTCTTTTACATCATCTACATCAGCTTCCCCAGTTTTACAATAGAAACAGCGATGCTTTCTAGATGTGGCGAAATTGCGGATATGTATAGATACTTATTTCTTAACTAATTCATGCCAAATGCAAAATTTGTGAGAAACTACAGGTATAAGCGAATCTGAATATTACTATAAATTGACAGAAATTTTTATTTTTTTATAATGTTTGTACTTTCACTTCCTCTTTCGCTTCTGTTTCTGCCTCCGCGAAAACATACTATTGACATCTATTGATCTTTCACGCTTTTGTGTCTGATATGACACTTCCATCACTATTATCACTATCACCATTATAAGTACGGGTCAGAAATGGTGTCTCTGGCCTTGACACTTCGCTGATTGGGGCGAGTCCGCACCCCGGCCAGTAGTTTTATTATGCAATGTAAAATTGTAAGTACTTTCAAATTCAAAAACACTTAAAATAAAATTGAACTTTGATCGTTATCCATTACTAATTTTAAATTGAGACGAATCATTTCTAGTCATGATTCAAATTTCTTACTAGACACATTATGGCGAGTTGAGATATTTTCAGACAGGCGTAGTTGAAAAATATGTTTCGCAAATTCACCAACCAGAAGGAAATGTGTAGGTATATTCGGTGTGGTATACATTAGTGCGTCAGTTTGACTTGCGTTTTACCAGTTTTTTTCTTGATATGAGCACCCATGAATTACACAATTCTGGTAGAAAAACACAATTCTTAAACTTGGTTTTTATTAGTATTGGTTAAGTAAAACCTGGAATATGGTTCGATTATAAATGAAATATGCCGGCAAAATCTGGTTATTTGTAAGTTTATGGTCAACAAAAATCTGATGTCATTTTGTGATACTGTTAAATTTCAAGCTGCCTACCCTAGAGATTTAATTTCAAATTTTGAAGCACATCTCGTCTCTAATTTTTTGTTGACAAATATGGATTTTTAAGTAATAGATATAAAATAATTGCCACTTAAATTCTTTAATAAATTTCCATTACAAACTGTAACTGTAAGACTAAAATGGTGAAGCGCCTGATATAGAAAACGAGATAATAAATTCAACCCCCGGGCGCAATTCTTGCCACTCGTCATTGTGAAATTGCTTAAATTTTTTCGTCGTTCTAAGCGTTCCATTTGGGGAGAATCCGGTTAATGTTGGAGAAAAATTAATCTTTTTGTTCGTCTTCTTCCCTGCAGCACTCTTATTTGCTACACTAGTCGTACGAAAAAAAACGAAAATAATCCAATACTAATGAGAAGATGAATGAAAATGGACGAACACAAAGTCTTGTCTTGTCAAAAACAGCCCGGGAGGTATTATCGTTTATTATACGAACAGGGGAAAAAAGGGCGTATAGAGTCCTGATATGTTAGTGTCTACATTCGTCAGTAAGCGTTCTTCCAAAGAAGCAAAAAAAGCATCGACGACATTTCAATCGATTCTTCGATTGATACGGTTATACTTTTATTTCGAGATTCTGAAACTTCAATTATCTACCCACCTAAAAATTTTTTGTGTTGCTTGGAAAAATATACGAGCAGGATTAAAAAATACACGGAATTTTTAGATTTCCCGGACTGTCTTTAACTGTAATTGCCACAGTTACTTGTGTTAGTACACTTGTCCCTACGTAGGTAACCATACATACATTTTGTGAAAAAGAATTTAAATTTAAGCGTGGAAATGTCATAAATGGATAAAATAAGGGTTTACAGGTGGTATAAAAATTTCTAAAAAAGATCATGATGACGTTGAAGCTCCCTGGAAGTCCCAACCCTTCAACGCTTGATAACGTCAAAGAAAATGATTATGGGCGATTGCTGAATGACTATCAGAATAGTTGCTGATAATACTGATAATACGTCATTTGGATTAAATGATATAATATTTTCGGAATGTCTTGGATGTAAAACCCAGAAGTTGCTAAATGAAAGCAGTAAAGATCCAGAACTGCTTAAACGAATTATAAATGGTAATGAAACAGAATATGTGAATATGACTGCAAAACGTTCCAAGGGAAATTTCATGAGAAATCGAGACCGAAAAAAGTACATCAAGTGGGATCGAATCTGAAAGTTCTACTCATGGATGAGTATATCATGAATTCTTACCACTAAGTCGTTCAGTCAACAAGGAACTTTCTTGTATTTTGAGTAAAGCATGATTTTGTGACAAGCGTACGACGATAATCCACCTGTTTGCACTTCACTGCTTCTTCTCTTCAGCCTCTGCCTGTGTTCACCGGACATGGTTCTCTGTCACTTATTCTTTCTATTCCCGAAACGGAAAAAATAATGACCAAGGACACTTTGTCAATGTTCAAGAGGTACAGACAGGATTCCTGAAGGAGTTAAATAGCACACAAGAAAATTGCGTTCTAAAAATGCCTCGAAGATTGAAAAAAAGGAAAAAAAATTTCGATGAATAAAAAGTTTTTGAGACAAACTGAAATTCCACGTGTATTTTTTCGAACCTCGTATAAGTAGTTTGATTGCTTTGCTGCTCGTTGACTTATTTCCTTTTCGTCTTTTATGGTAAAGCCTATCATAAAAACATTTTAGGGCATCATATATACATAAAAATACTTTATTTTCCAATATATAAATAAGCTGAAGACTTTTTGCTAAGAAACTAATATTTCGCCATAATTTCGGTTTTACAAGATACCTTCTTATTGCAAATAAAATTTTTAAGTGCCTATATAAGCAGAGCTGGATTAATAGAGAAACATAATAAGCTCGTACTTATAGAGTATGAAGATCAAAAGCTTCAGATGTCCTAAATGAAAAAGATTCCCGATTATCTTTTGATGATTAACTCAAAATTTATTCATATTCCTGACCGATGCAATACTTTTTTATGATAATCGATTACATTCTGAACGCACTCATCTAGAGGATTGAAACTGCAACAGATTATTACAGTATATCCCTTTGGAATTAGTTGACGGTCAGACATGGGAAGCGGAAGGTGTAGAAGTGAAAAATCTTCAAATACTTCTTTAGTGTTCTGCAAGGTCCATTCTCTCTACTCTCCCTTCAACCGACGATTAGCTAATATACACAATTTCAATCTTTCATCTTCAGCCCCATGTTTGACCTCTAATTACTTCGAACAGGGATGCCCTTTATCATCCCTCACAACCCCATGAAACTGATAACGGTAAAGGCCTGACCACGACAACATCCACTTGGTCAGTTATACTTATTGCTATTATTAAGGTGACCATGTTTTTTTATTTCAAATCCGGGACGGGAACTTGTAGCGGGGGGGGAGTTCTCTGTATGCTTCAAATGGTTTAAAGCGTGCCGCGTATTTTGATATGCACAATTTTTTCGGTTCAAATTTTGTAAAAATAATTCTAGTTGAAATATATTTAAAATAAATATTGAAAATAAGAACCTTTTCAAAAATTCGGGACAATCCGGGACAAAAAACCTGAATCCGGGACAAATATTGCTTCTAGAAAAATCCGGGACGCAAGGTGGAAATCCGGGACTGTCCCGGCCAATCCGGGACGTATGGTCACCTTACTNGGAACGACACTCCAATTTTTGTATAAATGGGAAAAGTTCGTAAAATATTTTTGGGCACAGCGGCTGTTAAAATAATGAATGAAAGGTATCTAATGGAATAATAACCTTATGGAGATACGTGCCCGTCTGCCTCTTATTCTCAGATAAATAGGTAGGAAAATTTACATAAGTAATTAATTGGATCAAAAATATGTCCTTTGTCAGTATTCTGTCGAAACCGTCACCCTGCCTGGTACCTACCAATAAATAGCGTTCAATGAATTCGTATAGACAAGTTAGTGAACGCCATCTGTAGCACATTTCTCCAGAATGATTCCAAATAATAATTTCACTGTATGCAAAAGTAATTCCGCAATATTTGCTAATTCGACCCATATTACAAGCCCATGGTTTTATCTGAAAGCGTATTAAATTTAAGTGACCGCACAGAAACCTTATACACGTTATTACAAAAGGGCCGTGAGGAGAAGCCGGCATAATACGTGTACCTATCTAGATGTACGAAATTCTCTCCTTATAAAATTACATAATATCCACACCCACATTCTATAATAGCCATCGAAACACATAAATTTTATAGTTACTGAAAGCTTAAGGCAGGAGCACGTTATAAAAACAAAATGATAAGAGAATTTTTCGTTCTCGCTCATTGACATTTTTTGTTCGCGCCATTTCAAGTTTTACGTATTTGTTTTTCTAGATGAAATATATAAAATTTAAACAAAACAAATGCATATAGACTTCTTGCAATCTATATCCAAGCACGTATGCAAAACTATTAAAACTAAAAGACTCTTTTAGACTGTGCAAAAATACTTGAATAAATCTAACCAATATATCGAGACACTGTTAGATTTAAATGTTATTCTCCATCACACAATCAGTGGCGTAACAATGGGGTGGCGAAGATAAATAGCGCGAATTATACTTGGGGGCATGTTCTTGTGCTCCTGTAGCATGAATTTAATCAAAACCCCGCTGACGGAATTATCGCTATTACTCGGCCATTTGATTCAGATTATTTGGAGATATTGGTTTCAACATTTCGACTTAAAAAGAAAAAGGTACCTACTTGATAAAACGAAGAAAGTATCCTGTAGTGACTACGTATATACTGTTCCGTATCCACTGACATAACATTTCAATTCCCTTCTTTTTCGTGTATACATGTGCATATAAAAGGAAAAAAGGGTCGCCGAAATTGAATTTCTATTAAAAAATAAAAAGAATGTTCGAGGCATGCGGCGCCGTTCGCAAATTCATGTGTCGGAACGGAAGTTCGATATTCAACACGGTTCGAATGCACCTGTGCCGGTCGGCATTTTTCCCACAAACCACACATTCTTCACTGCCAGCAGGTAAATAAAATGGAATACACACTGAATAGCAACCTATACATTAATAACCGTATCTTCACACTTCGGTTACGTCAACGTTGCATCGCACCGTGCCGTGAGAAACTTTTTCTGAATTTGCATGGTAGGTAAGTACCTAATAAAAGCAAATTAGATAAACTGTTAATCTGTTGACGAATTTTAAAAAAAATTAAAAAATCACCCAGTAATTTATTCGCCAGATTCTTAGTAACTAAAGTAGTTATTTAGTAAATTTTCTGGTCTTTTTATAAAGTCCACAGCTGTAGGTACCTTTATTAATAAGTAGTCGCAAACTTTATGTATACCGAATTTCCTTAATCCTTATTTTTAATGATATACCGTTTTTGTTCCAGAATGCCACTTCAAAATTCCAATCGCTGCGGTAAGTATTTTTTTTTAATTTTCAGGTTTCATTCAATTTTACAACCTACGTCTTTTGCTAGACGATACGTGTATACTGTATATGATATGTATATTGGTGTTCCGATTTTAAGCGTAATCATTTATTTGTAGCGAATTTTAAAGTATTCTCACAAGTCTCATAAGTTTTATTTATTTAAAACAAAATTGTACTACAGATTGTAAATTGGTATCACTGTTTACAGTCTCGTTATTGCGCAGCATGACCTGTTTTGTATCTACTAATAGATACATGTATCGAATGTTAAACGAACATGGAATATTCTTCATTTATTTCCGGAAACTTCCCGTACTCTTCTGTTGTTGCAACCATTTGTTTGTTGTGCACGCGTATGATTTATTAGCGTCGATTACCTTTCAATGATCGTATACGACAAACATTCGCCCATAACTCTAAAGAAATGAACCATGAATAAGCTCGCAAAAGCCACCTAGGTTATGATGATCAATTTATTTTTCATTATCTTTGTCGTTTATGATTTCTAAGGGTTTTCTTTAATTACAAGGTATAAAAATTTATTGTCGAATTGATTTACATTATACAATGATTTGTACCCATGTTCTAATCTTCTAATGTTCTTGGTATAAGCTACTACGTACCTTTTCGGCGAAACTTTCAACGTACCCCTAAAATTTAAATCGTTCTCTTATTTTCAGCGCGTAGAATGGTTCCTTATATTAATCCGATATAATTCTACTTTTATTTCATGAAACATGTGCAGTTGTTAGTGAATTGAAAGCTGTCAACATCACGTTGTGATATTTTCAGTGAAATGCCAATAGCAAATGAGTAAAGTGCTTCCTTAATCGTGTTACAAGAAGCACACTTCCACGTGTTTTTAACCCTATACTATTACCAGCTATCTTTTATTGATTGCAAACTAAGTTAAAGTTATTAATAAAGCAAAGGGTAATGACAAAATATATCCCACTTGTTTTCATAATTATTAATATGTGTATGTGAATATTCATTATCTACAGAATAAAATAATAGCAGCCTTTTCAGGGCAGATCTGAACTTTAAAATAAATTATTTGGCATTACACAGTCATTCAAATTTCAATTAATTCTTTATATTACCGTTATAATATATGTATGCAAATACCTATAATAATTGTATTGTATAAATAAAATTAACATTGCCAGTTGTACTTTTAAAATAGATTGTTTGTAGTTGGAAATTAT
Organism: Agrilus planipennis; assembly: GCF_000699045.2. Classification (NCBI taxonomy): domain Eukaryota; kingdom Metazoa; phylum Arthropoda; class Insecta; order Coleoptera; family Buprestidae; genus Agrilus; species Agrilus planipennis. Next base: position 1,606,107 of record NW_020438995.1, on the reverse strand, counting down.
TGGTTTTAACTTTAACATTATCAAACTTAAAGTATACATTATTAAAAATGGATTGCTTTCGCATTGAAATGGCAGGTTTGCTGCACAAGTCACGCATATTAAAAATTCGTCACGAGATAATTCGGCAGTATAGTATGATAAATTTAGTCTTTGTTCAACAAATTATTTCGTTACAAAGTTTCGTCTGCATGTGGTTTGTATTACTTCAGTTTCGCGTTTAACTTCGTAGTTGACGCTAATAATAATAATAAATATCTTTTTATTGCGGGTTTACTTCTCGAAAAGAAACAGAACAATGATGATGAATTTGCTTTAGGAGTGTCTAGTGAAAATAATACTATACGGAAAATGTTTAAAAAAAAAGGAAGGTGCCTATCAGGTTTTAGCGCTAAAACATTTAATAGATAATGACACAAAGTTTAACGATTTCTTTCACTTAACTCTAGAACTATTACGTATTGCACTGAATCTTTTCAACCATCAAGAGGATATAAGAATCCCATTTCTTCCAGAAAAAAATCTGCCTCAGGTTAGGGACAGAGTTTTTGGGAAGTATCAGAAGTTCCACTTTCTGAAACGTTTCAGATCGTTCTAATCAAATGACGCTTAGGTAGTTCCGACAAAATAACACCAAAGACCATTCGGCATTTTTTCCCAAACTTCGTTCCAGTCTTCAAAGCAAACCACTTCTGTCTTGTAGTGGATTTCAGCAAAACTTAACGTACCCTTCGTTTCTATCTCGTCGAAGTATTTTGTAACGAACTGTTAATAAAAACTAGCCAACCGAATGGAGTTAAAAAAGGGACTTTTTTGACAAATTTTGTTAGATACCTAAATGACTTCCTTTTTAGCATTCAGCATTCGGAATTGTGACTTCCAAAGGCGACATAATTTTTTGTGTATTAATTTTTTTTTTCTTAAAGCTATTTTACTCTATTTTAAAGTGTATTTAATTTTAGCCCAATAAAATATAGCATATATTGCTAACGGACATCAGTGTAGCTATCTATTAGTCTTAGAGTTTTTAGAATCGATTCATTGATTGTAGAGAGTAATCCCTAATACTTGTAGACAAAAAAACACAAATTTTTCCTCTTTAAGACCTGGTTTTTGTCAACAATTCGCCACGAAATATTTCGGCGATATAGAATAGAACGGTACGTAAAATAATAACATGAAAATAGGGTGGAGGCGACGGGTTTCGTTGGTAAAGACTCAAACGACTCAGTGATCCTATTGAATGAGCCCAATCTTCTCATTATTTTAAGGTACGGAAGTCTAAAACGCAGTACTTTTAAAACCATTCAAAATATTGAAAGCAAAGTTCAAGAATATACAGGGTGATTCAAAAACGACTTTAGAACTTTGAAATACTATTCTTAATTTATAGTTTCTGTGGAACATGTAACTCGCGAGAAGTACGCCGGGTCGATTTCGTAGGGCTATTGACAAAACTTGTCGATGATGATTTGTTATGTTTTACCGAGCACCCTGTTTCTACAAAACATTTACGACACTCATAAATTGTAGGCCTACTAGCAGGATCTTTAGCTTAGCGTACTTGGTACGAAAAATTGTTGCCGCCAACTTTGATTTTTCAAACCAAAACGCACAGCACACTCGGATCCCGTGAAGGCAGCTATCTTTAAAGTTTCCCAACAAATTAACACTACAATCACCTCTGTAGGTTCGCCGACTAAATTTATATGACATTTGTATTGATGCAGAACATAGGGTTAGAACAAATAGGCTAGAATTATTTATTTAATTATTTTTCTGTTAACCAATTTTTCCCCTACTTTACTATTTAGTTTTGAAATCAAAGCAATAGCGGAGTTAAAACTTTATTTATTTAAAAACTATAGACGTTTCGCCCAGATATTTTGGTCTTTCTCAAGGCTGCTTTTTTAGTTATAATAAGAAATAGGAATAGGAATAAAACGAAGCTGAAAGGGACAATCTAGGGCGAGTAAGGGGAAGTAAATGAAGTTTTTCGTCCATAAACTGTTTAATTTTAATCTCTATATGATGGAGTGCTATTTTATTTCAGGATCACAGCTGTAACAGCGAACCCCCCCGTGATGGTTTTTAATAAAGATCAGTTTGTGCTTTTCTATCAATTATATATATACCCTATGATCATGCACAATAATCATAGAGTAAATTTTAACACGACGTGAAGGCGGCATCTCATATTCAAATCTTTAGTAAGATGTTTTACACAGATTCCAGAAAATTCCTGTGATTTCATCTAACCGTCGATTGTTCTACGGAACACAAATATTGTGCACATTTTCTGCTGTTTTTGGACGTTGTTGGGCGATCGGAACTGGGTTTAGCTTCGTTTGACCGCTTTTAAATCGAGCAAACCACTCGTAAATTCTTACAACTTTTTTCTATAAGCTTCCTGAAGCATTAAAACTGCATCCCATAATTTAATATTTCCTATTAACACTTGTAGCCAACTGATCAAGGCATGTGATCAAGGAGAGTGTCTAAATAGAGAGAGGGGAATATCAACTCACTCGCCTACAGAAAATAATTCTTTTTAATGGAACCCTCTGGTAAATGTTTCATCAACACCGTTATAGCACAGGAATTTTTGAGATAAAGTTTTATAAATATGAAAGAACTTCTGTGTTTCCCCTTTTTTAGTTTAGTTAATGCATAGGTAGATATATAAAAACCTAATCTAGATCGAAACATCCACACAGCATTAGTTATTTGAATTTAATAATTGTAAACTTATCTCATTGTGTGTGTGTATGGTCCATCGATCGAAGGCATCCTCAGGGATTACTGTTAGATCAGACGAGCTATCGTTGACCATTTCATAGCAATCGACTTGGGTTTCGCCGTCAGTTTCGACCACGAACAAAGGACTACCACCATCGCGTATTCGACCAAACAATAAAACCAGTCAAGTCCTGCATAATAATTTTCTAACAAAAGGACACCGACCGCGAAAACTTTAACTATTTCACGATAAATATTAATAATAATATATAAGATCATACCTATTAGACACTGACACAGATATTCTGGATTTAATTGCGTATTGTTAACACTATGCCGTCGTTGCTTATTTTGTAGCATTTATTGTTTGATAAGTTCATGGAAGTGTGGGTGTTGCATTGGTTTGTTTTCATTCACTGACCTATGCACCTATGTGTACACTGCAAAACATCAGGTACAGTACGTTCCACCTCGATTCGTAATGTATTAGCTCTTTCAGTTTTTCATTTCCGTAATTGTAATACATATCAATTAAGAATATCAAAGGTGATGTATTAGTTTCAAGAAAGTGGTTGCAGCTTTTGACACTTTCATTTTGAATGCAAAATTTTTAGATATACAGTGGACCCCCGGTAATCCGACAAACAGTTTGCAAGCCAGTGTCGGATTAGCGAATTTGTCGGACTATAGAGTACTGCCTAAGACTTACGATTTAGGCGGTCTAAAATATCACATTTTTCTTTAATTATCAGTGTTTTGTGCTTTCGCTTCTGAGCTTGTGACGACATTACTAGGTACGAATACGTAATACACAATGAATCAACACTAAACAATGAACACACGCTAGACCGCACCGCTATCTTTTTCAGATGTAGTCAAATATCAAATTCAAACCAAGCAATCAGAATCAAAACAATACTCTACGCGTCGAGCACAATAGCGGTGGTGCGTACAAATTATAACTTGTTCAATCATGCATTAGCGAAGATTGTCAAAAAAATATTCAATACATAATAAAAAATAGACCATGTCGGATTACAGGGGGTGCCGCTTTAGCCAGGGGCCGGATTATCGGGGGTCCACTGTATTTTGGTTGGGTGACTACAGATGTCTATGCCATTTTAAAGGGCATTTTCAAACATTATTAAAGTGTTAAATAAAACAAGAAGAAAAAGTAGGGAAAGAACGAACATAAAGACATGAGACGAAAAAATAGAAGAAGTGGCTGATTTTCGGTATCTAGGAAGTCAGATAACTCAGGACAGAAGGAGCAGTAGAGATATAAAACAGATGGTAACACAGGGTTGAGTTGCTTTCGACAAAAAGAAGACACTTCTATAGTCACGAACGATTAATTTAGAAATTTGAATAAAACTGCTAAAGGCGTATGTCTGGAACATGGCGCTGAACGGGTGCAAAACATGCACAGTGGGCACGGCAGAAAAGAAAAGGTTAGAAGATTCCGAAATGTGTTGTTGCAGGAGAATGATGAGTATACCATAGATAGAGAAGATTACAACTAAGGATGTATTAGAAATAATAAGAGAACAGATATCACTATGGAAGGCAACAATAAATAGGCGAATTAGGTAGGGCGTGAAGGGCTAGATAGAGACATATTAGAAAGAGAAACAGGAATTAATAGGAGAAGAAGTAGACGTAGATTAGATTACTGTTCACAAATAGTTAAGAATGTGGGATGTTCTAGTTTTAGGGAAATGCGAAGATTAGCTCAGGATAGAAAGGAGTGGAGGTGCGTGTTCAATCAGTCTTAGGACTGAGTACGGGAAGTAAAATCTGGCAATATTCTCGTCCCAGTTGAAACTAGTTCAGGAATCAGCAGCGATATCAAATCAACTTGGCATTTGCTTCAGAAACAACTAAAGAACACACTGTTCAATACTGGTTCAAGAAGTTCATCAGTGGAACTGATTAACTTGATGATGGTGAGCGTACTAGGATATCACAAGCGGTTTAATACAATCAATTAGAGACTATGCGTGTGAACTAAGAATATCGTGCATAACATTGCCCAACTTTTTGTAAGAAATCGAAAAAATTCCACAAAAAGGAAATCAAGACTTGAACGAAAACTAAGCACAACTGACTTCTGAAGTTAAAAAGAGTCGTTTCTAGAATACATAGAAGAAAAAGCTTTTGCGTGCTTAATTTCAGTCAATAATAATAATTAGCCACATTAATCGTCTTTTGTCATCAATTCAATGACAAATTAAACTGGAAATGTTGCCTTACTGTACCGCGAAATTCCACATTATATTTCCATTTACTGATTACAGGACAAACGGCACTACATAAATGGCTAGGGCCATGGTGTATATAATTAAGCTCATAGGTGCATGTTCATACTTAATCGCAACTTTGCTGTTCAATGAGTGATTTATGTAAGTACTTATTTTCTCAAGGTAAAACATTTCAATTGGTTGACGGTTGACTACCACTAAAAGTAAACTGACCTAGATATTTTCAGTAAATGTGCTTGTAGTTGAATTTCAGTAGTAATTCCTTCACCCTATGGGATAAAATGCGCTATTTTAATACACGAACTGTCGCATGCCAGTACAAAATTTACATACCGTCTTTTCTTGAAAATAAGACGCCGTCGAAAAGTGCACTAGACCTTAGTTTCTTATCTTTTTCATATTATAAAAAAATTTAACAATGATTAGAAAGACTGAAAGTACACTTATTTCTCACAAATTCCAACAAAAGAAAAATATGTCTCGTGTTTGATGCTAACGAGACTTGAAACCCTTCAGGCACCATCATAAAACGTCAGTGCAGTGCTTTTGCAATGGGTCCAATTTAGAGATAGGGCTCATTTTCAAACCATCCTTCAAAATCATATTAGTGTTTATTTTCGTGGTAGGTTGTACTTTCGGGGAAACGTATTATCTATTAAAAAAAGGAAAACAATGTTGGCCAATGCTAATCTGGAAACTCAAAGCAGATGGCAACTAGTACCCCAGGATTTCAAAATATCTTAGCCTCAAAACAAAAACAAACAGGCGTTTTGAAAGCATTCCCTTGTGAAGTAAAACGGCAAAACAATGAAGAAAGTAATATCTTCCATACGTATCTTTTGGCGGCCTCAGACAAGATTTTGAAACAGTTTAACTTCAAAACCCGAATGATGTTAATTTGGCTTGTGTGGTTTTGAGATTTAGATATCTCGAAATTTCAATGTAGTAGGGCTATTCTTTGGCCAGATTTGAGTTTGTTGTTTTTTCTTTTTAACTGCTATAGTAGTACCCTCTTTTTCTAGAGAATTGCTACTGTGGCGTGTATTTTTTGATGGCGCTAACTCAAAATTAACCTCAAAAACACAACAAATCAAATTAGTACCATTCGGATTTTGGGATATGTCAAAACCTTGATGTGTTCTGAGACCCAGCTGAAATTTGATGACACAAGATTGATAGACCCTTTGATCGAAAATGATCAACTTTTATCTTGGTAAGATTATCGTTTGTACCATATGCTACATTTGTATAATTTATTAGACCTAACTGGGACACAGTGTCGCATATTTAGTCGAAAATCATTGCTTTAATGTTCCTTTCATTTTTGGCTTCTCTATCTTATTTTAGTTTCTGGCTAGGTCAAAATAATTAATAAATGTTCGTTTTTCTTCATTTTTGGACTTCTGTAATTTCACGGTTATTTGGTAACATCATGAAGCAAGTACATACTCACAAAATACTACCAAAAGTAGCATTTTTGCTTTAGAAAGTTTTTGAAATCCCAATGTATTCCCACAAGGATTTTACGAGTATAGAACTTTTTAATGCAGGAACGACACTCCAATTTTTGTATAAATGGGAAAAGTTCGTAAAATATTTTTGGNACATTTTTTTCGGTTCAAATTTTGTAAAAATAAATCTAGTTGAAATGTAGTTAAAATAAATATTGAAAATAAGAACCTTTTCAAAAATTCGGGACAATCCGGGACAAATATTGCTTCTAGAAAAATCCGGGACGCAAGGTGGAAATCCGGGACTGTCCCGGCCAATCCGGGGCGTATGGTCACCTTACTATTATTGATGACGGTTGTCGGAAGCCAACCGGATCCTAAAAAATGTGACGGTTCACCGGGTACTGGATCCAAACCAGCTATTCATCCCATCTCAAATTTATGGTATAGAAACTTACTTTATATCCGTTCTATTGGGAAATAAGAAAAAGCACACTACTGACAAAATGATAAAATTATCGCGGTTCGTAGAAAAGTTCTCGGTTCTGGAAACATTAATTTCTATTAGCCCCATGAGGGAATATTTAAGATAGCTGCAGCCACTATTAACGTTCGCCAATGTTGTGTGTACTTCGTAAATAACGAACGTGAAGTTTAAACTAGTAATTGTGTTTGTTTTAGAAACTTTATTGGTTGCAAGTCCAATTATTGGAAAGAAACTTCCAGTTGTGCACCGCATGAGGAAAACTTTGCTAAATTAAAGTCAACTCGATTTCAACAGGTCATGATTTTACGTCGGGTCAAATTGCGTTTGCTAATAAAAGTTCCTTAAATGTGATGACTGCTTCCGAACAAATATGAAATATATCCATTCATTATGACCTTTTGTTATACCACTGCAGTTATACGTTTTATTGTGCCAAACGCGGGCCCACACGCAAGAAAAGTAGTTGGTTGAATTAAAAGTTCACATATTAATTTAATGAAAACACAAGTCCCGTATTTCCAAATAAACTGATGTATAACTATACTCTATGCTCGCGAACGGTGAATTTAGAAATTCGAAAAAGATTTTTAAAAGTCTATGTTTGGAGCGGGGCGAATGATTAGGATACCGTGGATAGAGAAGGTTAGAAATGAAGAGGTATTAAAAAGAATAGGAGAATAGAGGACTCTATGGATGTCAATAAGAAATAGGCGAGATGGATTGGTAGGACACCTTCTCTGATATGAAGAGCTAGCCAGAAACATATTAGAGGCAGAAATAAAAGTTAAAAAAAGTAAAAGTAGACCTAGTGTGTTCGCAAATAATTAAGGATGTGGGATGTTCTGGTTTTAGGGAAATGCGAAGATTAGCTCAGGATAGGAAAGAGTGGAGGTGTGTGTCTAACCAGCTATACAAAATAAACATATTATGTTTCAATAAACATACATAAATTACTAGTGAAAGTTACTAGTTTTTCTTAGTAATTATGAAAATAAGCCTCAAGAAACTGTTAAATGAGCCGGCATCTTTGGCATAATATAGTAATAAGAAGTATGCATTATTAAATTTTGAGCTTTCTGGCGTTTACTTTTGGGAATTATTTCCCGACCTTTTAATCTTTAAATAATATGTAATATATTTGAAGATCTTTATTTATCTATAAGTTATACGTATTTATTATGATTTTGAAGATTAGATCAATAGGTGTTTATTCTTTATATAAAATTTCAACTTTGTTTTGATTTGATCGGTGTTGAAAGTGAACAGAGTTAAAGTAAATAGGTATCACCGAAAACAAACTAAAATATCTGTGTTTGCTGATAATACAATTGCAGCACATAATTCATTTAGTTAGGCACGATGAATATATTTATATTATATATATTTATTTCACGGAAATTGTGTCCTAAACAACAAAAACGTATCAAAAGTAGTGGAATAGTGATAAAAAGCAAATTAGATAAACTGTGAATCTGTTGACA
>NW_020438995.1:1568145-1594553 GCF_000699045.2 Agrilus planipennis | reverse complement strand
CGGAATTTTTTACATTTTTCTTTAATTGTCAGTGTTTTGTGCTTTCGCTTCTGAGCTTGTGACGACATTACTAGGTACGAATACGTAATACACAATGAATCAACACTAAACAATGAACACACGCTAGACCGCACCGCTATCTTTTTCAGATGTAGTCAAATATCAAATTCAAACCAAGCAATCAGAATCAAAACAATACTCTACGCGTCGAGCACAATAGCGGTGGTGCGTACAAATTATAACTTGTTCAATCATGCATTAGCGAAGATTGTCAAAAAAATATTCAATACATAATAAAAAATAGACCATGTCGGATTACAGGGGGTGCCGCTTTAGCCAGGGGCCGGATTATCGGGGGTCCACTGTATTTTGGTTGGGTGACTACAGATGTCTATGCCATTTTAAAGGGCATTTTCAAACATTATTAAAGTGTTAAATAAAACAAGAAGAAAAAGTAGGGAAAGAACGAACATAAAGACATGAGACGAAAAAATAGAAGAAGTGGCTGATTTTCGGTATCTAGGAAGTCAGATAACTCAGGACAGAAGGAGCAGTAGAGATATAAAACAGATGGTAACACAGGGTTGAGTTGCTTTCGACAAAAAGAAGACACTTCTATAGTCACGAACGATTAATTTAGAAATTTGAATAAAACTGCTAAAGGCGTATGTCTGGAACATGGCGCTGAACGGGTGCAAAACATGCACAGTGGGCACGGCAGAAAAGAAAAGGTTAGAAGATTCCGAAATGTGTTGTTGCAGGAGAATGATGAGTATACCATAGATAGAGAAGATTACAACTAAGGATGTATTAGAAATAATAAGAGAACAGATATCACTATGGAAGGCAACAATAAATAGGCGAATTAGGTAGGGCGTGAAGGGCTAGATAGAGACATATTAGAAAGAGAAACAGGAATTAATAGGAGAAGAAGTAGACGTAGATTAGATTACTGTTCACAAATAGTTAAGAATGTGGGATGTTCTAGTTTTAGGGAAATGCGAAGATTAGCTCAGGATAGAAAGGAGTGGAGGTGCGTGTTCAATCAGTCTTAGGACTGAGTACGGGAAGTAAAATCTGGCAATATTCTCGTCCCAGTTGAAACTAGTTCAGGAATCAGCAGCGATATCAAATCAACTTGGCATTTGCTTCAGAAACAACTAAAGAACACACTGTTCAATACTGGTTCAAGAAGTTCATCAGTGGAACTGATTAACTTGATGATGGTGAGCGTACTAGGATATCACAAGCGGTTTAATACAATCAATTAGAGACTATGCGTGTGAACTAAGAATATCGTGCATAACATTGCCCAACTTTTTGTAAGAAATCGAAAAAATTCCACAAAAAGGAAATCAAGACTTGAACGAAAACTAAGCACAACTGACTTCTGAAGTTAAAAAGAGTCGTTTCTAGAATACATAGAAGAAAAAGCTTTTGCGTGCTTAATTTCAGTCAATAATAATAATTAGCCACATTAATCGTCTTTTGTCATCAATTCAATGACAAATTAAACTGGAAATGTTGCCTTACTGTACCGCGAAATTCCACATTATATTTCCATTTACTGATTACAGGACAAACGGCACTACATAAATGGCTAGGGCCATGGTGTATATAATTAAGCTCATAGGTGCATGTTCATACTTAATCGCAACTTTGCTGTTCAATGAGTGATTTATGTAAGTACTTATTTTCTCAAGGTAAAACATTTCAATTGGTTGACGGTTGACTACCACTAAAAGTAAACTGACCTAGATATTTTCAGTAAATGTGCTTGTAGTTGAATTTCAGTAGTAATTCCTTCACCCTATGGGATAAAATGCGCTATTTTAATACACGAACTGTCGCATGCCAGTACAAAATTTACATACCGTCTTTTCTTGAAAATAAGACGCCGTCGAAAAGTGCACTAGACCTTAGTTTCTTATCTTTTTCATATTATAAAAAAATTTAACAATGATTAGAAAGACTGAAAGTACACTTATTTCTCACAAATTCCAACAAAAGAAAAATATGTCTCGTGTTTGATGCTAACGAGACTTGAAACCCTTCAGGCACCATCATAAAACGTCAGTGCAGTGCTTTTGCAATGGGTCCAATTTAGAGATAGGGCTCATTTTCAAACCATCCTTCAAAATCATATTAGTGTTTATTTTCGTGGTAGGTTGTACTTTCGGGGAAACGTATTATCTATTAAAAAAAGGAAAACAATGTTGGCCAATGCTAATCTGGAAACTCAAAGCAGATGGCAACTAGTACCCCAGGATTTCAAAATATCTTAGCCTCAAAACAAAAACAAACAGGCGTTTTGAAAGCATTCCCTTGTGAAGTAAAACGGCAAAACAATGAAGAAAGTAATATCTTCCATACGTATCTTTTGGCGGCCTCAGACAAGATTTTGAAACAGTTTAACTTCAAAACCCGAATGATGTTAATTTGGCTTGTGTGGTTTTGAGATTTAGATATCTCGAAATTTCAATGTAGTAGGGCTATTCTTTGGCCAGATTTGAGTTTGTTGTTTTTTCTTTTTAACTGCTATAGTAGTACCCTCTTTTTCTAGAGAATTGCTACTGTGGCGTGTATTTTTTGATGGCGCTAACTCAAAATTAACCTCAAAAACACAACAAATCAAATTAGTACCATTCGGATTTTGGGATATGTCAAAACCTTGATGTGTTCTGAGACCCAGCTGAAATTTGATGACACAAGATTGATAGACCCTTTGATCGAAAATGATCAACTTTTATCTTGGTAAGATTATCGTTTGTACCATATGCTACATTTGTATAATTTATTAGACCTAACTGGGACACAGTGTCGCATATTTAGTCGAAAATCATTGCTTTAATGTTCCTTTCATTTTTGGCTTCTCTATCTTATTTTAGTTTCTGGCTAGGTCAAAATAATTAATAAATGTTCGTTTTTCTTCATTTTTGGACTTCTGTAATTTCACGGTTATTTGGTAACATCATGAAGCAAGTACATACTCACAAAATACTACCAAAAGTAGCATTTTTGCTTTAGAAAGTTTTTGAAATCCCAATGTATTCCCACAAGGATTTTACGAGTATAGAACTTTTTAATGCAGGAACGACACTCCAATTTTTGTATAAATGGGAAAAGTTCGTAAAATATTTTTGGGCACAGCGGCTGTTAAAATAATGAATGAAAGGTATCTAATGGAATAATAACCTTATGTAGATACGTGCCCGTCTGCCTCTTATTCTCAGATAAATAGGTAGGAAAATTTACATAAGTAATTAATTGGATCAAAAATATGTCCTTTGTCAGTATTCTGTCGAAACCGTCACCCTGCCTGGTACCTACCAATAAATAGCGTTCAATGAATTCGTATAGACAAGTTAGTGAACGCCATCTGTAGCACATTTCTCCAGAATGATTCCAAATAATAATTTCACTGTATGCAAAAGTAATTCCGCAATATTTGCTAATTCGACCCATATTACAAGCCCATGGTTTTATCTGAAAGCGTATTAAATTTAAGTGACCGCACAGAAACCTTATACACGTTATTACAAAAGGGCCGTGAGGAGAAGCCGGCATAATACGTGTACCTATCTAGATGTACGAAATTCTCTCCTTATAAAATTACATAATATCCACACCCACATTCTATAATAGCCATCGAAACACATAAATTTTATAGTTACTGAAAGCTTAAGGCAGGAGCACGTTATAAAAACAAAATGATAAGAGAATTTTTCGTTCTCGCTCATTGACATTTTTTGTTCGCGCCATTTCAAGTTTTACGTATTTGTTTTTCTAGATGAAATATATAAAATTTAAACAAAACAAATGCATATAGACTTCTTGCAATCTATATCCAAGCACGTATGCAAAACTATTAAAACTAAAAGACTCTTTTAGACTGTGCAAAAATACTTGAATAAATCTAACCAATATATCGAGACACTGTTAGATTTAAATGTTATTCTCCATCACACAATCAGTGGCGTAACAATGGGGTGGCGAAGATAAATAGCGCGAATTATACTTGGGGGCATGTTCTTGTGCTCCTGTAGCATGAATTTAATCAAAACCCCGCTGACGGAATTATCGCTATTACTCGGCCATTTGATTCAGATTATTTGGAGATATTGGTTTCAACATTTCGACTTAAAAAGAAAAAGGTACCTACTTGATAAAACGAAGAAAGTATCCTGTAGTGACTACGTATATACTGTTCCGTATCCACTGACATAACATTTCAATTCCCTTCTTTTTCGTGTATACATGTGCATATAAAAGGAAAAAAGGGTCGCCGAAATTGAATTTCTATTAAAAAATAAAAAGAATGTTCGAGGCATGCGGCGCCGTTCGCAAATTCATGTGTCGGAACGGAAGTTCGAAATTCAACACGGTTCGAATGCACCTGTGCCGGTCGGCATTTTTCCCACAAACCACACATTCTTCACTGCCAGCAGGTAAATAAAATGGAATACACACTGAATAGCAACCTATACATTAATAACCGTATCTTCACACTTCGGTTACGTCAACGTTGCATCGCACCGTGCCGTGAGAAACTTTTTCTGAATTTGCATGGTAGGTAAGTACCTAATGCCTACTTGCAACATTTATGACAGGAATTGACGTAGAACGACACTGCGAGTTCAAGTTCGTGGGTGGACTGTTTGAAAGGTGATGGGGCATTATAAAACAAGAAAATTAAATAAATGTATAGTGGTCAGAAAGTCCACCGTTGTAGATAAAAACGTATTTGAATGTACAGGAAATACAACATTGCAAAGCCGTATTCCATCAGTTAACCATGTTAAAGTAGTTTTTTGTTCTTTTAATGTTGTAGACTTATATGTTTTATGTAGTTAGTTGAACTCATTGGCATTAAGTAGGTAAGTGTATCACTGTGATAGGTCAGTGTAGAATAGTATTATCGCGCTGACCAATGCGTAGTATGGGACATTACAGAACATCGTGTATGATCGCTGCAAATGAAGTACGCCAAATTCCGGACACCACTTCGAAATAGTTTTTGTCGTGTATGTGTGTGTGTGTGTGTGTTTATTGGTATTATAATTAATTATTTCTAATGAGAGGATAGGGCTATTGACGAACCACCCATAACAAAACGTCGATGTAGCTGCTTAATTATTGCAATTTTTCTGCATGTTGTCACACCCAGGGCCGACTTCAAATTTAACTTCTGATTTTTCTTACAAATTTATTTGTAGCTTAACTATGCTGCCTTACCCACCATGCGATTCTCTATTGTCGTCCCATCAAAATCAGTTCATCTGAATATCACATTTTTGAGATAATTTTTACGTAAAGTAGCCTTGACTTCGTCAATGCATTATTTCTTATTTGGAATCAAAGATAACTTAACAGGATAGACTTGTAATTAATATTTAATTGGTGTTACTTCTAAGTGTTCGGGGTTGTCGTTTTGGTGGAGGTGAAGGGCTTATTTCTTCCTTAGTTTTGCTTTTAAAAATCTGAATTTTTGAAATGTGAATTGTTGATCGTTATATAATATTGTACTTTATTTACCACTGACTTGCTCACTGTCTCAATAATTTATTTTAATTTATTGTAAGCATACAAACATACAAACTAATATGCGTTAATGTAGTTAATGTTCTACAGATTAATCAATCACGTATGAATTTAATCTTAAACTAATTACCTTACGCTGGTGTTTATTATTATCGTTAAATTGTCGATCAAATGAATTTATAAATAATTACCATTATTTATCACAAATGCTTTCAGTACCTGAGTTAATATACGATATTTATGAGAAGAAACATGTTCACTTTAACTTTTCTTGCCTGTTTTTCTGGGGCAATTGAATATAAAAACAGTTGAACATAACACACTTTTATTATAGTTACAGTAATCGCAAAGATTAGATTCTAGCATCCAATATTTACACTGCTCCTCATTACTTTTGTGTGTGAATAGTAACCATCTTATGTCCTAAACTCAAGCATTCCTTCCTTATCCGATCCTCTTATATTCTAATCTCATTTTCCACCTTACCCTCTTATAATCCTCATATTACTTCCTCACTTATTTATCTCCTATCTCAATAATGTCCTCAGGGACGTAGCCAGCTTTTTTTGCATAGACAAAGGATGGACCACACTGTTGTAGATTTTATTAATCTCCATTATAATATTAGTATATTAAGCACCTAGGGAGAAAAAGTAAGGAATGTTGGATTATCCTTATGCTATTTTTCATCACCCCTCGGTTAAATAGCGAAAACGCGTTTTTCCGCTGCTTTAAAAAATGGATAATGACATCTTATTGGAGTAGTAATGACAGAAAAAGAAGACAAATTTAAAATTGGGATAAAAGAGCAATTTTAAATGGGCGCATTGTTAGGAAGAATTCTCTGCAGTTGACAAAACTTAAAAGGTTAAATTTAAGTGATGTTCCTATAAAACCAATACTCGAACGATTGATTCGGTCATGGTTATAAAAGATACAATTGTACTAAAATATCAAAGAGATTCTTTTAATAAGATCCTCATTCCTGTAAACAAAAGAAAATAGCATGACCCGGTAATCTTCAATCGTAACGTGACCTCATGAGTCCATAAGAAAATAGTACAACCCACGAAATGAGTGTTCAGGTGATCATGTCTTTACCTTTATTTACAAGAATGTGAAGTTTGCAAAAATATCTTTGCTCAAAAATTGCGTGAAGAAATTAGCAAATTGAAGTAAAATAATTGCGTATTTCTTGAAATAGGCAAGTCCATGGCAATTCGCCGAACGTACTACGATCGGATTGGGCTTTAAGTCAATGTTCAAACAACCGGTTACGTAGTGTAGTAGGTAGTGAGTGAGTGAGTAAAAGAAGTGAAGGTAGAAAAGATCGTTCGTTCCTCTAAATCTATTGAAATCTGTTGGAATGCAGAAATGCATTCATTACCGCATACCATCCCAAACGGGCGAACAAACTTGCCGTCGTCCGCGTCCGTTCGTCCGCGTCCCATTCTTTCTTTCGTTCGTCGCAGTCACTGTGCAAACCGTCAAGAAGTTGTCGGTTCACTCTTTCTTTCAATAAACGTTTACTATGTTGTGCTGTTACCTGCTAACTTACAATATTGCTTGCCGTCATTCTTTATACTTATACTCACCGAGATCGACGTTAATCAAGGACTACTTGCACAAGCACAAAAGAATTGCAGAAACATCTTTAACAACAGACAACATTCAAACAGAGTTTAGTTTCTGATTTCTTCTTTTATTATTGTTGAAAGATCGAAAATTTATTTAGATTTTTAATAGTTCCTTCTGGGAATTGAATTGAACTGTACCATGTAAATAAAATAAAATTGAATAGCGTGTTATTTCCGAAGTTCTGGATATGAACGGATTTCTGAGGGTTTGAAAGCAGTGGATGAAGAAGTTAAAGATCGTACATATGTGGTATTATTTTCACCTAGATTAGATTAGTATTCACAAGTAATTAAGGATGTGGGATGTGTTAGTTTCAAGTTTTAGGGAAATGCGAAGATTAGCTTACGAGGAGGTGCGTGTTTAGACACAGTTTGCTAGTTTTAGGACTGATGACGACTCATTGATAACAATGATGATTCAATGCACTCAATTACACAAAAGCTAAAGAAACTATGGATTCCATTTCTGTCTCTCATTACAATGTATAAAAAAATCGGAAACAAAATGGGGTTGTAAATATTTTGATATAAAATGATTGACGTTGATTTTACATCAATAAAATTATTAACAACCCTATTTTTGCTTTGATATTTCACGGTAAACAAACTATTTTAACATCAGTGTCTTTTTTGACAAAGGTAAATAAGGAAGTATATAGAAGAATTATTTGTTTCTGAAATGAAGAAACTATACATAAAGATAGAAAAACTATATCTCAATCACTTCAAACAGAAAAATATGAATCATGTTTAAATCTTCGTAGCTGGTGATATAGTGCAAACACGACTATAAGTCTAGGAAAACTCCAATATTTAAAAAATGAGTAAAATAGCAAATCAAAAAAGTATTTGCATTTCTTTTAAAAAACCATTTTGCACATCTCTATATGTATCTATAATGCTCTGCACTAAGGGTTTAGGCTAGGTTATAGGCATAAAGGCTTCGTTTATTAACCTATCTAGTACTATACATCAAGGGCATATGTTAGATTATGGTATCGCCATGATTAAAAATAAATGCTATACGTGTTGACAATGGTACTCATCCGTTCAAATTTGAATGGGTTCAACTCGTTAAAGTTTATCCGATGTACCATCTTTTGTTATAAGTAACTAAAACAGTTACAGTAAAAAGTGCATTGTTCAAATTTATAAGCCTGAAACAATTTGATATTCGAATAAAAGCTAATGCTGAAATCGATGTTTATCGACACAGGTGATGGAATCGTTTATTTTGCTGAAAATACATGTCAAATGAAACGAATTTTTAAAATTAACAGAGATGAACTAAGCCCAGTCAATTTGCTTTGTCTGCTTTTTCTTTTTTATTAAATGGGCACTAAAATGAAACCAGTCCGATTCATCAATTCGAAATCGAAAATCAAACTCGAAACAATAAATTAAGCTCGGACGAAGATTAAAAAGCAATGCAAATTATCCATATTGCAAACAATAATAAATTTATCTGTACATGTTCGCAGCAAAAACTGCAATTCCCATGGTGGACTGACTGATTGTTTAAAAAAAAATGACACTCATATCATCAAATTCTATTACGAAATCCGTATTTGTTTCTATATCATTTTTTGAATTATATTTTTGCTTCGGTGTTTCATTAAAATCAGGTAATGTAACTGAGGTGTGTTTAGATTCATTTATGTTTGTAGTATATAGTTNTTAATTTATATTAATATTTGAAATCTTCACTTTAAAGTAAAGAATTGAAACTTGATCATTTTATCGATCACTAAAAAATAAACCAGTTGATACCACTTCTGGAATGGTATTTTAAAAATAAATACAATGTCGTTTCACCAAATCTTTTTTTGAAATTTGGACAAAATTGCTTTGCCCATACAATATACAAGGGTAATCCCAAAAGTAAGTCTGTAAAGAGCTAGGGCGTCAGGGGAATCTTTCGCGCGACTGTTGCCCCCACTACTGTGGTAGCTGCTCCCAACTCCGTGCCCAGGAAATTCAAAAAAAAATTGCAAACTGTAGCGCGTGATATATAAAATGAAAGGGCTTGTTGTAAGGTTTTCAAATATATTTTTTTATAATTTTAAAATAAGTAGTTTTAATTTTTATTTAAGAAAATAGATGAAAATTGGTCATCCCCCCTTATCTCCGAAACTACTGACCAGTCACCACTGAAGATGCCGTCAGCAAAGAACAACGAAACGTCTGGAAAGCAAGATTCCACGGACCACGGTCAAAAAGGCCGGAAGAAAACACAGCATCGATACAATGTTCTCGGGTTAGGGTTCCGTTTTTTATTTGAACGTACAGAACCTTTACAGGATCACTCGTATGTCTATCTGTCGGTTTTTTGTTTCTGTATTACATTGTATCGGTTTAATATAAGTGTATAATATTTTCGTCCAAGTCATTCATAATTCTGAATGCCGTCCAATTTCTTTTTGTTTGCTTAACTTAAATTACCAGTTAGCGCTTTGTTTTAGGAATGTGTAGTGCGAGAAGGGTCAGTTTGACTTTCTCACTGACGCCTTTTATCGTTAGATGGGGGTGACAAATGATATCCTCTTTGAACCTTTGCTCGTTTATTTACTTAGGAACTTAGAGTGACATTTAAGTGTTGGTCAAACTCGACGTGTAAACAGGAAGCTTTCCGTACGAAACTTTCCCACATAAATTATGTATTATGGTGTCTCTATTTAGGCAACAATTATTCACCGGTGCACATGTTTCTTTTAGTTAAAGACCTACCTTTACCCCAAAATTAAAGATAACAAATTCATGACTTGTGAATGGCCGACTGAACGTTGAAGAATGTGTAGCAATTTAAAAGGGAAAGTTGCAGAAGTCTTGTCGATTTTCTTGTACTTTTTAGAAGGTGTTGTAGCGATGTCTTGGTTATGTCATGAATGATCTAATCTCTCTACAGAAATGGGATTTGTTTACTTAAAACTATCTGGCATATCTGGTTTGATTAAAGGTAGAACGAAAGGAAGTCACCCTCTGAAAGCTTATGGAGTCTAACATATTATAAAACTACCTTCAAGCCTTCATTATTCAACCCGGTAGCATCATAAAAACCTAAAATTAGATAGAATTTCTCCTAGATAACCTAAAATACATCAGACTAGAGAAATCTCGAACATTAAAGGAGATTCCAAACATATTTTAGAACTCACACTTAAAACGCCCTAAGTTAGTCAGACACATGTACAATGGTCCTCGAATATTCCAGGACGTTCTTCACTCTTTCGGTCCATTTTTTCCTAGTAAATTCTGGCTGAGCCAACTCTAAAGTCATTCTAGCCGAGAACCACCCTAGAAGCAAGGAAGAACATTCTCGCTAATGCTATATGGATGTGATGTAACCAAACCCTCGTCATACTGGAGAAATATCAAACATTATAAGAGATTTCAAACATTTTTTTATTTAGAGCACTTGTCAAAATGCATATACGAAAATTGCCTAATACATATAGTGTCAGAAGGCAGCCCTACCACTCATGCATAACGATCCCCTAAAATTCCAGAACCTTCTCGATTCTTTCGATTCATTCAATCCTATACATTCGAGAATATTCTAGCTGAAGACAGCACTAGAAACATTCAAAAATATTCTAGTACATTATCAATCCTAGACCACAGTCATCATGCCCCAGGTGCCTAGGTTGACCGCCTTTAACCACCACACCACACAGCTACCGACATGCAACCACCATAGTGCATGATGAAGGGCTCGAAGCTACTACCACTTGCAAACACAGGTGGTCTGCGCAAGGTAGTTGGGGTTGCAAAGTAAAATACATATGTATACGGACACACACGTCTGTTTTTATTCATATACGTATATATATATTAATTGATCGTTTAAACAACAGAACAATGTACAGTTTAACGTCCGAATTACTCATTTTCCAACTAATCCGCTCCATGGGTACTGTAGGTAACTTTTCCCAATAGATTTATACACACGTATTGTTTAATGTAGAGCGAAAGCGTTAATAAATAAAGAACTAAATTTACCATCTGCACCACGTATTAGCGTTCACATAATTTTTTGCACTTTCCCTGTGGGTTCGATTCAGCTAAAAAATTTACAACACTTTTTTTTTTCAGAATTTAATCGTGTAATTCATTTCCATAGTTTTACATCGTAGGTGCCTGTTCTGATGTAACGTATCCAACGCTCGATAGAGCCTTTTAAATTTACCTCGGTCTATTTTTAAACACCTGTCCGGTGCGAGTTTAACCGAAAATAGAAATACATACATATATGTATGTATGTAATAGTATGGTATAAGACATAGTGTGTGGGCCAAGAGGCTCCAAAGTCTCGTTCTTCGTGTTCGTTACTCTTCCACCATGAGCCATGACAACCCTATTGTAAGAAGGATGTGGTCATCTCGCAATCACAATTTCCGACTAATACCAATTGCATCTGAAGATATACAGTAGGCTCTGAGTAATGTAGACGGAGAAAAACAACAGCAACAACATCATCGGTTTTTCACGTTAACGAACGTTGTATTTAATGCATGTAATAAGCGTCTACAGGGTGGTCCAAAAATCTGGAAACGGCTGAAATACTTTTGAATGGGTGTTGTTAGAAAAACGAAATTTGGGAGTGTTCCTTGGCTCAAGAAAGCTATCTTTAACAACAGTCGACAATGGAGGTGATTCCAGTCCCACTAACTTTTGTTTATTTTTTATTACAACAACCCCCACGTGTGATATATCGTTGAAAAGGTATAATAAAATATAGTACCGCTTCAAAATGACAAGATAAAACTGGTGTCAGTAGATTTTTAGGTCCAAAAACATTTTTTTTGGGCTAGATTGAAATAAAATTTAGAACAATAAGCAATAGTTAGTACTGATTTAAAGCAACTGTTCAAATTGACGACCGCTCTGAATTTCACAAGTTTCTAAGTGAGCATAAGTTGCACCTCTAAAATTTTGTAAAATTTGTGGAGTAATTTCTTCAATCTCTCAACCAATGTCGATTTAACTTTGTATACTCTTTTAAGTGGGTACCCCCAACAAAAAGAAATTTAGTGAAGTAAAAAAAAAACTTTTGGGTGTTTCATTCCCACCAGCCAGTAATGCTGGTGGGCGGGCAATCCCTCCGGACTACGCCGGAAGGTAGGGCGGAAGGCCCTCTTCAGCCTGCTTTCAGGAATCGTGGGATTGCGTGAGCGGTGGTTCGGGTGAGAAAGATGAGACGGACGAAATGAAGACAAAAGAGAATGAAAGATTATCTGTGGAATATATTACTGCCTCAGCATTTGCCTAAGTGATCCAAGGAAACCACAGAAAAATTTGGACCAAGGCAGACAGACCCGGAATCGAATCGGCGTCCTCCCGAATGCTAAGCAATGGTCTAAACCTCTAGGCCATGCCGTTCGGTCAAGTGAAGTAAAATCCGGGGACCAAAGTTACCTTTGATCTTGTTCAAAACAAAAATATACTGATCCTCTTTTTATTGATCTGTAAGATTTTTCCTACCGGATTTATTTCGATAACGTTTTATTTTGTCGCTGTGGATGTCTTTAAAAAATTAAACAAAAGTCGTGTTTTTCTTCAACTCATTTTCTTAGTTCGTTGAAGTAAACAAAATACTCATTTTTCGCCATTTTTATGCTGCCATTTTGAAACGGTTTTTACGGTTGTATTAAAAAGTAGGTGGGTATGGAGCCCCTTCATTTGGAGAGATCAAAACTGTGACTCTTGTAAAAGATGTTTTTTTTAATCAAGGAACATTCCCACCGTTTCCTATCAGCAGTCAATCAAAAGTTATTCAGCTGTTTCCAGCCTTTTAGGTCCACCCTGTATAATTAAAAGAATAAACTTGCTTCACCATATATAATAAAGCTCTAACTAATAATATAAATCTAAGGTTCCTAATAGAGGACTTACATTTATAATATTCGAGTAATCATCGTATACCTATCGTGATGGTCTAAATATTTTTGGCTCTGTTTCTAATTCAAATTTTGGCTGCCTATCTCCTCGTTTAATAGCTCTTTCTGGAATCAGTTGACTATTAAGATGTTTAATTAAAGGACGGAACTGTACCTTGAACCTACCGTCGCGCCGGTATGTTATCGTTTAATCGGAATTTTTAATTAAAAATCGTTAATGTCTTTACGTCATAGATATTAGATATTACCTAAACGCAATCTCCCATAGCTTTACAGCTTAACTTGCACTGCTGATTATACGGCTTCTAACCCTAAGATACCAAAAATAGGCAATTGCTAGAGCAATTGCTTCTGAATTATCACACCTACCAAGATTTTGTAAAAAATCCTTTTTAAACAAACAAAATACGATCCTGTTGTATACAACAGTTTGCAAAAAGCATCATTATTACTTCAGCGGTACAAATGCTCGGCTGGTACACCAGCACTTCAGGATTTTATTCGTATACGTCATCTCCAGGAGTTATGTTTTAAATTCATTGAAAATCAATTGAAATTAGTTACTCGAGGGTTTTGAAGATAGCTGAATACGAATATATAATCGGCGACGGTCGATGATTTAATAAATGATACTCTTCTAATGATAATGCTTTTATATGGAATATTTTTTGTATAAATATTTGAAACATATTTTTAAAAATAATTGGTTAACAAGATTTTTTCTAAACAGTTCAGCGACCCCCAAAACCCCCAAGTATAACTAGTTTCAATTGATTTTTAATGAATTTCAGA
Source organism: Agrilus planipennis (assembly GCF_000699045.2). NCBI lineage: Eukaryota > Metazoa > Arthropoda > Insecta > Coleoptera > Buprestidae > Agrilus > Agrilus planipennis. The sequence goes on along the minus strand of NW_020438995.1, from coordinate 1,580,686 downwards.
CATAACTTCTGAAGACTACTATGTGTATGATGGTCGCCGTGAGCCTCAGGTACCTCGGAGTTTATAGACGATCTCACAAATCGGATGCAGAAAACTGCATCTCGATCTGACTTACTGCACAAAATCCGAAGATTCGGTACTTTATTTCCTTGACAGTAGGTTCCTTCCATTTGATGGATTCAAATAATAAACACTTATTTGAAAGCCCCATCATACCTCACTCAGAAAAAGCTAGTCTTCTTTATTGAACATTCCAAAATTGTATTGATAAACATTTCTTATTAATTCCAATGTATTACGAAAAATGCGTTTCTGTGTCATGCTTTTGTATGTGTGTGGAACAAAATAAGATTTCTGTTTTATTTTTGAAGTGAAACTTCTTTACGCACGGTAGGGTAAGTTCGTTTCATGCGAGTTTCTATGTAACGAAATCATGCAACGGATGTCCTCCCCTCTACTCGGCCACGTAGTCGAGTTCGTAGTGGGGATCGCTTGAGCCGTGAGCGCGCTTCAATGCAACGTTCGTTACAGGCAACTGCGGCATGTATAGTGTAAAATTTAAATTTACAGTGTACAAATAATACCATTAAACCAATTCCTTAACCCCTATCTCGGTATGTTTGTTGTGTGTTTGAAGAAGTTTCACTTCAGTAGCGTGTTGTATAATTACACGTTGTATTTTTATTTTTTTATTGAATGCTGGTTAATACAATTGTTCATTACTGATTCAACCCAGAACCGGTGCAAGAGGATATTCGCTTAAGAAACTGTAGTTGAAATGACAAAAGCTCGCAAGACGTTATTGAAGTTTATCCAGTAAACATCCTAAGGATATTAAACCCGCAAAGTCACTGTAAAGCTTTGATGCTCTTATTCAATTAAACAGCGAATGCTATGTCATCTTCTTCCTTTAAAACTTGAAGTTAACTATTGAAAATTGTATGTCAAGAACTTATTACCATGCTAAGAAACCATTTTAAGCTTCCGATCTAATGCACAACCTTTTGACGTTCAAAGTGGCATTATATTAATTTATATCCTTATATTATAGTTATATTTTGCATACCTCAGTTTTTCATTTAATTAACTGGGAGTATTTACATTATAGGGTTTTACGTTTTATGTTTGGAGTTTGGCAAATTATTTATTTAGTCATGAATATCTATTTTGTCCCTTCAAAGAAATTTTGTTAATAAATTCTGTAGACAGTTTTTTAATTATAGATTACTTTTGTTACAAAGCATGCAACTGAGAAAATGAAAAGACCAAACGTCAAGATGACTGGCAATTAAATATATTATTAACAATCGGAGTTAAGTTTTGACATAAAATTAGTGGAATATTTTTATTACATTACGTTGTTTTTTCTAAACATAATACAATTAAAGTCTGCTTTTTTATAAACAGGAACAATTTACCATTTGATACACGAAATAGCAAATAGTTACCTTCTACTATCCTAAATTGAATATACATATATACTACAAATAATATGAGTAAACTGATCTGAACGGCCAGATTAGAGGAATGTTGTAATTTGTTTCTGAAATATCTCCCTAACCGCAAATCCACGAAAAATTTATGCGGTCGTCCTTTTTGTAGCTAATTAAATAACCTATAACTTTCATTAATACATTTTTCGCGTAGTATTAATAAAATTTATATCAATCTGTAAAACCGACAAACAAAAGATTCTCTGCCAACTGTGATTATTGCCAATTACGCTGTAGACATTTTTTGACATAATTTATTCGGTTTTTCTGGGTGAAATGCTATTGTAATACAAAGTGTTAATAAAATTAGATTACTGAATTAGATTTGTATACATTGCTTCTAGAACATGCGGTTACGCAGATATTTTAAAAAAAAACAATTACATCCTTTTTCAAAATACCGGCTGAATGATGAAAAGGAAGTGTAACCGCTAAAACCAATTTTCATAATTACTACTACATTTCTTACATATTAAGAAAAAAAACAACTTGCCCTCTCTTGCAGACAGTTTTATTGGTTTATAAATAGAGATAAGTTAAACTTCTATGTTCGCGAATTTGTAATTGAGATATGCGATAAAGGAGCACGGCTCTGTACGGATACGAAACATGGACAGTCGGCGCGACAGAGAAGCTTTAAAAATGCGGTGTTACAGGCAAATATGATGAGGATACCGTAGATAGAGAAGATTACAAATGAGGAGATATCAGAAAGAATAAGAGAGTAGAGAGNTATAATACGGAGAAAATGAAAATTGAAAATTTACCTAAATATTAAAGCGATATTTACAATTTATCCCACTAGCCCGTTGCTTCGTAAGCGAAAATAATAAAAATTACAATTTGGACTCAAAGTAAAAGTAAAATCCTAGCAGAAATAAATTTACTAGGTATTTTAGTTAGTTGATATTACAAATTTAATTGTAATAATTAAGAAACTTGAAACAATTTTTAAAGAAACATGTCTACATTGAGATTATTACAAGTTACCTAATAAATTCTACTATTTCTACGACAAATTCAGTCATTTATAATCGAAAATTGTAATTTTTGCGTTTTAGTTTTCTCCGTGTAAGTAGGTAGGACATCTTCTCAGACATGATGGGTTAGCTAGAAACATATTGGAAGCTTAAATAGAAGTTAAGAGGAGTATAAGTCGACCTAGATTACAAATAGTTAAAGATGTGGATGTTCTAGTTTTAGGGAAATGCGAAGATTAGCTCAGGATAGGAAATAGTGGAGGTGTGTAAGAACTGACGACCTTATGATGATAACGAAATGGAGATAAAGAGAAGTGCATATTCATTAATAAAATAATTATTTTGCATCCGCTTAGGTACTAGATGTGAATTTTTTACAGCGTCCAATATTTTCAAGCAGAAATTAAGTTATTAACGGTAACGGACTTCCTTACTTTTAAGTACTTACTTAATAAGAAATTTTACTTCAAAGCGAAAGCATAACCTGTTGTGTAGTTGGTGTGTCCCCTTGCTTCAAGTTTTTTTTAATTATATTATACGAGAAGAGTGCGCATAGAACTAACCAAGCAAGAAACTAACGTAACGCAACGGTCGCGCAGGAATGTCTTGTAGTCAGCAGCCATCGTTATGGGTTGTTACAACAAGTTTAATTTGTTTGTTGTTGTTGAAGTGAAAAAGGCGATGGGTGCCTGTGACCGTTTTTGCCATCCAAGAGAATAAATAAATGAACACTAGCACCATCATCTCCAAGGCGTTCATCGTACCGCGTCGTGTTGATTACGTAAGGAAGGAAACTGCTGTAGGTCATTATCACTTTCTATTAATGCGTTTCAATGTGCAATTAAGTCCATTCGCCTTAACGGCGTAGGTGTTGTCGACCTACATTCCGAAATTAGTCATTATGAAATATCTCGTTCATATTGTTGAATATTTGAGTACATCCCATACTATGTATATACGAAGGTCATATATTTGTCACAACAGACAACCACGAAAATCGTTTCCATCACGCGAAGGTGTTATATTCATAAATTAAAGCATAACCATTTCGAAAATTTCAAATTTAAATGGTTAAGTGAGCGTGGCCTATTCATTTGCGTATTAATTACTACAATAGGAATTTATTCAGTGTCGCTCAATCATTGAAATCATCTAAATACGCGTATATTGCAAAATTATTTTCTATAAGCAATAAATTATTGTCGTGATTCACCTTAAACTACAAATTGAGGAACATTTAAGGTGTTGCTTTATAAGAGATTAAGTAGGGAGGTAATGTTTACATCTGACCAAGATTTACGACAAAAATTAAAATTCCGCAGTTGACAGTATTAACCGCGAGGCCAAGTGCAAGATCATCTTTTGCTGAAGAAGAGACAATTTCTCCCAAAAGCTACGAAACCTAAAATCTACGTAATTTTAGGGTCAACAGATGGAGTATATTTCCATTATTGTAACAAAGTGTACTTTTAGATTAAAAAGATTTCATTCGTAAGTCCATCTTCCTACCACTGTCTTTAAACAGTTTTTTAATATGGATTTCGTAATATAGGTATAGAGTATTATGACGCTTGAATAAAAAAGAAAGTCTTATTTCAATTAAGTTTACTTAAACGTCTTGTAAATAGAATTTTTTCCTAATACTTTTGTGAAAAAAATTTAATCAATAAATACCTACTACATACAGAGTAAATTGTATGAAAGCTATAATTATTTCAATTAATTAAAAGCAATAATTATTAAAATTTGATATGCAGGAGTAATTTAATGTACATTTTGTATTTTTATGCTTTATTTTGTTTTTATCATAAAAGAGATAAACTTTTTATAAACCTAAAAAGTGATTATTATGAGAAACTTTTTTTGATTTTCAATGGTTAAATGAAACAATATAATCTAAGAGCATCATCTCTGACTTTTGACTGTTTTTTTATTGCATTTAATTTTCCTTCCTCCTGATGCCTTATTGACTGTAGACTGTTTACATTAATTTTATTAGTTGATTTTGACGAAATATATGTATGTATGTATATAATAAGATAACGAATAATTGTAAATGTATATCTGAATACATGCATATGGAAATTTTAATATTTATGTGAAATTTATTTAGGTTTATTTAAATTAGGTCATACACCGCATTTGTTTCGGGGACTATGATAATAAATCATGGTTTTATATGTAAAAAGATGTCAACTTTCAGAAAATTGTAGGATTACACCTTTTCCATTTGCCTACTAATTACACACATTATTAGTCAGTGTTGCGTTTTAATTTTGATTCATTCTCTCTTGGAGCACGTATTGCAAAATCTACGTCTAAATTTTGCATAAGTATTGGTGTTAATGTAAGGGAAAAAAGCATATGGTTTAAGAACACTTCGGGGCATAACTGTGTAAGATATAATTTGCAATCTTTGAGATATCACTAAAAACCGTAACTGCCACACCTTTTCCTGGTAGAGATATTTCACTGCATATTTTTGGTGAAATAGCTTTCTTGTTTCTCTTTCTTTTCATTGAAAAATTTTTCCTTCTATGCTCGCGAACGGTTAATTTAGAAATTCGAAAAAGGTTGTTAAAGGTGCATGTTTGGAGCACGGCGTTGTACGGCTGCGAAATATGGACGGTGGGCGCGGCGGAAAAGAAAAGGTTAGAAGCGTTCGAAATGTGGTGTTATAGGCGGATGATGAGGATATCGTGGGTAGAAAAGGTTAGAAATGAAGAGGAATTGGAAAGAATAGGAGAACAGAGGACTCTATGGAAGTCAATAAAAAATAGGCGAGATAGGTTGGTAGGACACCTTCTCAGGCATGAACGTCTAGTCAGAGACATATTAGAGGCAGAAACAGGAGTTAGGAGGGGTAGACGTAGACCTAGATTAGATTACTCTTCGCAAATAGTTAAGGATGTGAACTGTTCTAGTTTTAGGGAAATGCGAAGTTTAGCTCAGGATAGCAAAGAGTGGAGGTACGTGTCCAACCAGTCTTAGGACTGAGGACCTTATGATGATGATGATGATTATGATTGTTTAGATTAGAGATTAAATCCTGTTCAAAAGGTCCTTTAAACATTATGTCAATGAAATTTTAATTCTTGGTTGGCGGATTTTAAACGAGAAGGTTGAGTTGAAACCGTTGAAACGAGCCTATAATGTTTATAACCACTAAATGTCTGCAGGATGGCAAAATCATACTAATCAAAACCTGATATACCAACAAGCGACACAAAAAGAATTACTCGTACTGCTGGCGTCATTATCCAGTATCCGGCCTGATCCTAAAAAATATTCCGAATCCGCCGAGTACCGGATCCAGACCGATTATCCAGCCCAACTCTTGTTTAAATTACAGGATAATTAGTAGTACATTATGCATTAATTATGTTTTTTTTTTAAAACGACAAAGTTGAACGGTCGGCCTAACTGCACTAAAAAATCAGTAATCCTTGATACACGAGGAATAGGGCGCAAAAGCTTAAGTCAATTAAGGTGCTTAATTAATCGAGGTGGTTGTTAAATATCTGAAACGAAACATTAAACATAAACAGAAATGAAAAAATTTTGCTATTTATACAATTTGCCTGACAAGGTCATTAATTTGATTGGAACTATACAAAGCTGTAGTCAACCATCAACTTTAACTTGTACGACTCAATCTATTGATGGAAGTGCGAACAGTGATCACGATTACTCTTAATAATGACACAAACTAATGGTTGAAATGATTGTCAGAATTTCTCAACATTAATGATACAAACAACCACATATTTGTTAAATTAAAATTAGTAAAAATAAAGTTTTCCACAACCCGCACAGATGCTGTATAAAATGTTTTCTATTCAAAATTATGTACTAAAATGAAAAAAGAAAATTTACCTAAATATTTAAATTTAATTCACTAGCCCATTACTTCGAAACGAAAATAATAAAAATTACAATTTGGACCCGAATTTGTAAACATAAAATCCCAACAGAAATAAATTTACTAAGTATTTTAGTTGATATTACAAATTTAATTGTAATAATTAAGAAACTTGAAACAATTTTTAAAAAAACATTTCAACATTATTACAAGTTACCTAATAAATTGTACTATTGAGTCATTTACAATCGAAAATTTTTGCGTTGTCATAAACATTTAGTTTTCTCCGTATCCGTTTTGTAAACTAGGAATATGAAGACGATAAAGGTAAAATCGATTTGTAATATCGCTGTATAGTTGTATTCGCTTCTGTTTTTGTTCCGTAGTAAACAAACTTGGAACTTCGAGAGCATCGACGTTATACGATCTAAAATTCGCCAATGGAAATAGGAGTACAGAGTCTCTCGCCTCGAATAAAGCTTTCATTTTACAAAAGGTTATCGAATACCTGAAATATAAGAACTTCTAGCAAGATGCTGCTCGTCTTGTAATTTATTTTTTTTTTACGGTAAATGCGTTTCGATTTTTACTAATGAGATTACTTTTTGGTAGATACGGGGTCTGTTCAAAAAGTATCGCGAATTTTGAATTTCCGCAGGTTACGTATATCTGATTTTTGATTTTTTTTGTGGCATTATGGTAGCACTCATGTCTCTCATTTATACCAATAAGTTGGGCCATGTTGAATGTTCAGTTAATTTTTGACAACTGCTTTGCTTGCAAATGTTTTGGCTCGTCTTCGATTTTTGCTTATACCGAAAAATTATCAAAGAATCTGTAACTAATTTTGTGTGAAAAACAAATTAACTGCACGGGCGCATTCCGAATGTTGACTGTGGCATATGGTGAAGCTACCTTGGACCAAGCAACATTTATCGGTGGTACAAAATGTTGGCCAATCGTCGTATCACCGTTAGAGAAGTTCCTGTAAACCTTGGCTCCTTCCATTCGATTTTTACCAATTCGTACCAACATTGCTCAACTGACTAAAACCAGCACCGTATTAACCTTGCTAAAGGACTGTTGGACTCTGTCCGTGACGACCCAAATTTGCTCCAGAGGGTCATAACTGGTGACGGATCATGGGTTTATGGTTATGCCGTGGAAACCAAAGCTCAATCATCCCAGTGGAAGCTGCCGCACGAGCTAAGACCGAAAAAAGAGCGCCAAGTTAAGTCGATTGTGATGGTTTTGCTTATAGTTTTCTTCGATTGCAGGGGCGTGGTGCATCATGAGTTCTTGCCACAGGGTAGAACTGTCCATGAGGAATATTACCTACACGTTATGCGCAATTTGCGCGAAGCAATCAGTCCGAAACACCCGGATTTGTGGAAGAATAAAAATTGGCTTTTACACCATGATAACGCCCCTGCTTACATTTCGTTGCTTATACGCGAATTTTTGGCCAAAAACAACACACTAATAATGCCGAAGCAACCGTATTCCCCATATCTGCCTCCCTGTGAGTTTTTCTTGTTTCCGAAACTGAAGAGGACCATGAAAGGACGACGGTACGCTACGATTGAGGAGATAAAGACGGCATCGATGAAGAATCCGAACAAGATCACAAAAATGTTTTTTTGAAGTGCTTCGAGGATTGCAAAAAAGTTGGCACAAGTGTATAATATCTATTGGGGATTACTTAGAAGGGAACAAAATAGATATTAGTTAAACTTTAACACAACTCTTTTTTCCCTCAATTACTTTATCTAATTCTGTCTAGACCAATCCGATCCCGGTCCTTATGAAGAGGGATTGATATAAGTAGAGTTGAAATTATCAATAAATGCCAAAGCCTTCAGTGTCAGTCATGTAAACGAATCCAGATTCTAACTCAGTGCACTAAATAGATATTATAGATACAGTGTAATGGACTAACTCACTGATTGACTGACACATCAGAATGTTTAGGATTGACCAGAATCATGAATTTGGCATGAGTGAAGATCTTATAGCAGATCTCAATCAAAAAATTCAAATATAATTAATTTCTAATTCTATATGACATTATTACTTACAAAGTTAATTACGTCGTTTCTTTCATTCCTATTACGTTAAACAAAAAAATTTCACTTGTACTTTGATGGATATGCTCTTGATTAACACAAAACCGTACGCGTTTAAATGACCTTTTATTAACCACGGATACTTTATCAAAACAAAAAGAGGCAGCTGTAATACCGTTCAATAAACCAAACTGTTAGCGATTCCACTTATTGACCTTCATAAAATACCGGATAATGGTCGTTTTAAATCAACCAGAGCATTACCTACCAAGAATTTGTTCAGTTTATTGCCAGACGGTTACATAATGTACGAAAATTAAGTTTACTTAACCAGAAACCAGATAAATGTGTGGCCTCTTTAAAATAAGAATAAAGTGTAAGTCTGTTCCTAATTTAAGAGGCCACAGTATAAAAACGTTCAACCATATTAACTAAGAACCATGAAATTAGTAGGCGATCGATGATTTCACTAAAAAACTAAGAAGTTAAGAATAGTTTAAGTTTTTAATAAACATGCGTTAGAAAAACTAGAATTATAATTTATAAGAACCATTGTTATAGAAATGTTCATGTGTGTTCAGGAAGAATCTCGATACTATAAAGGGACTTGACTTGAGTAACTGACTGTTGAACAGCAGACTCTGACTATTAATAGGGACACTGAAAACGGATTTTCTGAAAATCGTATTCTAGAGTTTGAAATTTCAAATACGGTCGAGTAAGGTGTCATTTGAAAGATGTCGAAATTTAACAATGATGTAGTTCTTCGACGTTTCATAAAAATCACAGTTCTTGAGTTATAAGAGGAATTAAATGTTTATCACATTTGCTGCGAGCGAAGGAATCATAGTTCTTGAGTTATAAGAGGTGTTAAATATTTATCACATGTACCTTGGGTGAAGCCACAACTGGTAACCGCTATTTCAAATTTAGTCAAATGAGGTGTAATTCAAGAGTATCATAGTTCTTGAATTATAAGAGGTGTTGGATGTTTATCACATGTACTTCGGCCGAAGGCTATTTCAAATAAAGTCGATTGAGGTATCATTTGAATGAATCATAGTTCTTGAGTTATAAGAGATATTAATCATTGCCTCAAATATAGGTAATCGAATGAGGTCCCATTCGAAAGATCGAAATTCTAAAAATAATGTGCGTTATTTGATTTGAATCAGAGTTATGTTATTATTTTAAGTAAATTCCGTTAGGTAAAACTAAAAAATTTTCTCTAATGTTATCTGATATTGTTGCGTCTGTTTTTTACGTACTTCACCTTTGTAATACAATGTTACAATTATTATCGTAATGTTATAGCCCCCTAGAACCCGATTGGTAATTTTCCTGCATAAAATTTATTATCTATATTACCTAAGGTCGTAAGGTGCAAATTAAAATATGTGATTATATACACCTTGGATTACGTGTAAGACTAAAGGACGTAAACTTAAATTAACTATCGATTGGATCACAGAGGTGACGCAAGCTGCATAATTTCAGTTTATTAATAGAATCTCCACCACCTTCTTGCAATCTGAGTTTGTCAAAGATCTAATTTAGGGAAACTATAAATTTCGCTGAACGAAGCCGTCTAGACAAATAACAGCTGAACGTTTTGAAATAAATTGCTTCGCGAAAAAGATTCTTTTAATTCTTGATCGAGTTGGCAGGAAATTATTCCGAACCTGTGTGGAATCCTGAACCGAGATGTACGATTAAATTAGTGCGGCAGTTAATTAATTTAATCGTTGACGAATATATATTTATTCATATCGATGCGATTCGCTAAAAAGTCGGGCTCTTTTTTTTATAAGTGTCATTTGTTTCGTTATTGATGAGACTGTAGAGAAAAACGAACGTAAAATTTTGTGTTCGGATATTTAAAATGGCATCTCTCTATTCATCAATCGGTTGACAGAATCCTGTTCATTCTTACAAACTTTCTGAAGAAAACATCTGGCTTTTCGGTGTTTCGGTATTAGGGTTTAATTAAGAGTATACAAATGTAGGCTCTCATAGAAAAATAATTAAATACCAGTTACGAGTTGAAATACCGTGAGTATCCAAAACTGGGCGTAGATTTAAATACATCGACCTTTCTTTGTTTTGGACATGAAGACCAAAGTTCAGTTTTACCAATGATTCTTTGTGTTTATCAATTATGTTTCTAAAATATTTTGGAAGCCCAAAAATACCACTAGTACTCAACGATAGATGGGATTGTTGCTACTGTGTGTGAAGCTATTCGACAATTTAGGGAACTGTTCCCAGTAGAGTACATAGGTACATATCTCTAGTCATCATTATAAGGTTGTCAGTCCTAAGACTGGTTCAACTCGCACCTCCACTCTTTCCTATCCTGAGCTAAATTTCCCTAAAACTAGAACAACCCACATCCTTAACTATTTGCAAACAGTAATCTAATCTAGGTCCACCTCTACCTCGTCCTAACTCCCGTTTCTGCCTCTAATTTATCTCTGACTAGACCTTCATACCTGAGAAGGTGTCCTACTAACCTATCTCGCCTATTTCTTATTGACTTCCATAGAGTCCTCTGTTCTCCTATTCTTTCTAATATCACTTCATTTCTAACCTTCTCTATCCACGGTATCCCCATCAGTCGCCTATAACACAACAGTTCGAACGCTTCTAACTTTTTCTTTTCCGCAGCGCCGACCGTCCATGTTTCGAATCCGTACAGCGCCGCCCTCCAAACGTACACCTTTAACAACCTTTTTCAAAGTTCTAAATTAACCGTTCGCATTACTCAGCAATTATTACTAGTCATATATTCGATTTTTTAAGGACACCAAGATGTACTTTTCTTGCGCTATTGCTTAACGAAGATCTGTCAAATTTTATAAAAGCAATATATGTTTGAGAATAACAAGGATCACAAGACAATAATATCATTCCTTAAGTTTACGTATAGGTACAACAAATCAATCCCTTAGGAAATCATCTATAAAATCCAGATTTCATTCTAAATAATACAACAAGAAATAATTCGTTTTACTGAAAATAGTCAACAATTTGTACATCTTTACAACCCTACTCTCGAACAAATTCCGTTGTGTGATTCACCATCGCTACCCTGGGATTAAGTCAATCCCTTGGGAAATAACTGAATTTGAGGATATAACGCCGATCAGAAAACAGGAGTTTTTTTCAGGTAAAATAAAGATGAATTTGGAAAAACAATCGTTGAACAAATTTCTTCGCAAGCAAAATCTTATTCAAGTGGCCGAGTTGTTTGGATTACAAACTCTTGCATTATTCATCAATTTTATTTTATATTTTCTTCCAATACAACTCCATTTCATTTAATTTTCTGGAAATTACTTATAAACAGAAGTAGTGTGACAACCTGCCCATATACAAATAAAAAAAAAATATTTCAGAATTTCAACTAGGAATACTAATATTAACCGAGAGTTATTAATTCCCTAAATTACAATTGACTACGAGGACGTATTTTCGATACTTCATAAATCTTTCAGGTAAGGTTAGGTTAGGGGGTGGGGGATTTATGTATGTTAAAAAATATGTGCAAGGTTTAAATACCACCCCTGTTCCTCCTTCTGCCACTATCCATCCAACCTTACATGTAATATTCGCGGGATGACAAAATTATCGATATATTTCATGGAAGATTAGGTTAAAGGTGAAAGAGGGAAGAAAAGTGTATTAAAAATGTTAGTCAACATTTGAACAATCCCCTCATCCTCTGCCTCTCGACCTCACTAACGTTTGACCATTGTATCATGAAATAGTCGAGCGTTTAACTGTTCAGGTGGTCAAACGCTGATTATTCATTGATTTGACCAGACCATATCATGACGTGGACAATAAATATTTTCAATGGTCGGCCACATCATGAATTGATCTGTTCTAAAATCTGTCCACGACATGTACATATAATATTCTTCATCAGCATGACGAATAGTACAACTCGAGATAAAAATGTTCAGTCTCTCAGAGTCTCTGAAGGCGAGACTCGAGTCTCCGTCTCTCATCGAGTCTCTCAGGTGTCGCTGAGAGAGACTGTCAAAAAAACTGTTTAGCGTCTCTGAACGAGAGACTCGAGTCGCTCATAGAGAGATCCTCATTTCGTATCCAGTCTCTGAACGAGAGACTCGAATC
>NW_020438995.1:1554994-1563381 GCF_000699045.2 Agrilus planipennis | reverse complement strand
GTTGAAAAAGGCTTACTATCTTGCAATATCATCCCTAAACTACTTCAGCTGTCAGTACCTACATCTAATGTATGTCTACAGACTACAACTTCCAACTGAAAGAGCTGATTATTTCTCTTTCCGATCATTGTCATATACAAACGAATCTATTTTGAGAATTAGTTCCTGAATGAAAATGTAGTTCAAAAAGGTTTATATGAAGATGAGTGTAGCAGTTTAATCCCTAATGATTTGCCACAGTCTCTCGAAACTTCGCTATCAAAATATTCAAACTGAAATATACCTACCTGCATGTCATCCCAATGTTAAAAAGAAATTTTTTAAGTTATTTTGTCATTTACCAATGTGAGGTTTTCTTTAAAAATTTTTGGATTATTCACCCGTAATTACTGTGTTGTAAAATTGATACATTGTCCGTAATTATACATGGTAAATTTACAGAACGAATCAAATAGACCATACAAATTAAATGTAAACATATCCATTTGTGCAAATAAAATGTACCTATTAGCTCTACCGGATTTGACGATATTCTCCAACCACTATTTGTGGATATTACATATTAGTAACCCATGACGTATGTTGCACCTAAATAGTAAAACAAAAAGCTCTTTTACATTTGCAAAATATGCCTAATGTAGAAACCCATAAAACCACGATTTAGGTGAAAATGGTTAAACCTTAAATTGAATGTTGTTTGCGTGGAATACGGAGATTATAAAAATAACATCCGAATAACAAGGGAATTCTAGATGGGTAATTTTTTTAAATTTGGTAGCTACATTTTACAAGTTTACCTATATCCAAGTAATTGAGAATAGGTACGTACGTATTAAATGTAAATAAATAAAACAAACTGTGGGAAAATGTTTTTAATTTTTTAAATATAATAGGTAGGCAGGTATTCGTCAAAAAATTAATAATGAAAATATTTGGAATTAAAATTCTCAAAATCAAAGGCATTCGTTTTGAATAAATAGGAATTAATTTAGAATTCGATAATTACAAAACAATTCAGGTGCTTTAAAAAGGCCGAACAATTTAGGCGATGTTTATGGTACCAGCATTGTTTTATAATATAAATGTATGGAAGGAAAAAAAAAATGGGCGATGCTCTTTTTGTGTACGAGTACGACCGTTGGAGTATCTTCGCTCGAGATCATTTTGTTTAGATCTAAACAACGGTACTGGTACTGTAAAGTGGGAGCCTTGAGCTACTCCATGTGAAACAACATTACCCAAACACATAGTAGGTATACCCACATAAATACAAACAAACCGTTTCTGTGTCTAACACCCTGGCAAGCGCATGTTTCCTTGATTTCATCGATTCGTTTTCGCGACCCCGACGATTTCATCACTAAAACTGGCCCTCAAATGCCCTTTTAAACATGTCCAAGCAAAAAAATACGTACCTTTAATTCAAGTTGTTCGATGCGAAGGCTAGAGAAGAAGCGGCCGTTAAAACGACAACGTACAACACGAACTAGAAAAAGTATGCACCGTACTTTTCACAACAAATATTTATGTCGAACTACACACAAACACGTCCACATGCACCTATTATCAACGGGATTTTTTTCGAAAACGGTTTCGTTGTTTCGTAGAAGGGCCGTAATAACATCTGCAACGCGTTCGCTACACCTCTACGAAACACTCGTGTGTTGAAGCTGACGCTCGCGGCGGTTCTTGGACGAAACGGTGCGACCGACAACCGACTCGCTGAAGTTGTTCAACCACGTCTTGCTCCTCCTGCAAACAGAGGCGGCGCTTTCATCAGGATACCTAACTCGAAAACTGCTAAACCTGCTCTGCCACATTGATGCGCAACTATATTCATTCAGTAGTTCTGTCGCCGTTCATGAAACGGCTCCAAATTAAAAAAATTGTAAATTTTTTATTGCTAATAAGTGTTTATTATTAATTAAACCAAAAGATTCACCCCAATGGTCACAAAACTTGGTTCAATTCAATGCGGATGTGAGCATTATCAAAGCGAGACTCCCCGCATTAGAAGTGACCGAAACATTGTGACCCGCAGTGACCAAGTTTTGTGGTCATTAGGGTGAGTCTCTTTTTGGTTTATTTATGCCTTTACTACAGTCTCCACTTTCTACTTTATTTCTTATTATATTATTAGTTTAAGATTGCGTTTGTGTTTCGGGTCTAAAAGCCGTCGTTGGTTGGAGTTGCTCCTTCCTTGGCTAGCTTTTTCAGACATCCTTCGATGTGGACTCCACGAATACTAGTTGTGATAATGACATTTATTTTAACTAATAGAAAATGCAGTTATTAATTTTCAAGAAAGTGTCAATTTGAAGAATTAAAATCAAATTTGGGTTGAAAGTTTTTTTATAAAATTATAATCTTCTATTAATGTTTCGCCTTAAGATGAAAATGCTTCCTCAGGACTACCAATGTTTCGCCTTAAGATGAAAAAGCTTCCTCAGGACTACCAGTGTTTCGCCTTAAGATGAAAAAGCTTCCTCAGGACTACCAATGTAATANAATGTTCAGTCTCTCAGAGTCTCTGAAGGCGAGACTCGAGTCTCCGTCTCTCATCGAGTCTCTCAGGTGTCGCTGAGAGAGACTGTCAAAAAAACTGTTTAGCGTCTCTGAACGAGAGACTCGAGTCGCTCATAGAGAGATCCTCATTTCGTATCTGGTCTCTGAACGAGAGACTCGAGTCGCTCATAGAGAGACCCTCATTTCGTATCCAGTTTCTGAACGAGAGACTCGAATCTCTCAGTAAGTGGTGTTTCGATAGACATGGTTAAAAAGTTCAACATATTTCAGAGAACCCAGTCTTTCTACGAGAGACTCGAGTCTCTCAATTTTTAAGTTTTATTCATTCAGTCTCTCTGTGAGAGACTCGAATCTCTGAATTAACAATTTTATTCGTTCGAGTCTCTCATACAGAGACTGTCAGAGATCCATAAAAACACCTAGGCAATAACTTACTGTGAGAGACGCTCTCAGAGACGCTGAAAGACTCCGAAAGCCTCTGAGAGACTGAAACTTTTTATCTAGGGAACATACTAAAACTTCAAAAAAGTCGACGAGATGTACGTTAATCTCCACCAATATCAGAAGTTTTGTAACACCGTATGGCCTAAAATATAGATGCCTTTCTTCTAAATTTGGATGTATTCCTGCGTATATAGGTATGGTACTCTGTTCCTTATCTTTCTATTGTATTTTTCTAAACGAAGATCTTTTTCGTTGCATAATAATAAGTTATTGATCCGCTATTTAAACAACAGATGGTTGAAAGTACCTAGTATAATTTTGCGTAACGTCTGCATTAGAACACATCATGGCATGATGGTTTAGATCGCGCTCGATAACTTCTTCTTTTGAGATCATGTTTGAAGAGCGGAATTTTTTCGTTATACAATAGTAAACAAGTGGATGCTTGAGCAGTGAAAGAAAAAGTTCTTGTTAAAAAGCTCGTACAGTTATCCATCTCTGCTTCCTCGATCACTTGCTGTTATTCAATAGTGTGATCGTTATCTCGCGGTAGATCATTGTGACGAACACGTGGTAACCGGTGGATTTAATACGTTGGCAGTACCGTTATAAGAAAGCAAAATGCAAATAAGAGAAACAAAAAATACAACATACGTTGTTTTGAGCGTATAAAAGTATGAACTGAGCAAAGTGTTATGTCAGTATCGTTATAGACTGGCTTACGTTTGCCGAATCGATTGAGCAGATATTAGACAACACCACCCACAGGCTCTTTTGCAAGAATGACTGCGAGAGAGTAAGTCTCGTTATACAGAGAACTGTAAAAAACGGGCAATATGTCGATTACCAACGTAAGCTTAATGCTTATCGCTGGAATGAATCCGTTTTAATCCGCTTTAAAATAATAAAAGTCTCAGGTGGAATTAATTCGTACTTCTTGCCCAAGACCTACCTGTAATGGCACAAGATTAATATTATGAATATATTGACTGTAAATAACAATTCACAAAAATTAAGACGCCTCTAACTGCATTGATACTGGACAAAATCAAATACTGGATCATGAATACAAAGTTTAAATCACGTTGTTGATAATTATTAATGATAGGTCCTTTAATAAAAATATGGTATAAAGTAAAAGTGGTTCCATTTTTTCAACTTATAACTCTATTCCAGTTTAATAATTAATAATTTTAACATGGACAGTGGGTGCGGTGGAAAAAAAAGGTTAGAAGCTTTCGAAATGTGGTGTTACAGGCGAATGATGAGGATACCGAAGGTTAGAAATGAAGAAATATTAGAAAGAATAGAACAGAGGACTCTATGGAAGAAGATAGTTAAGGGTTGTTCTAGTTTTAGGGAAATGCGAAGATTAACTCAGGATAGGAAAGAGTGGAAGTGCGTGATCAACCAGTCTTAGGACTGACGACCTTATCATGATGATTATATGCGTGCGTGATCAACCAGTCTTTGAACTGACGACCTTATCATGATGATTATATGCATTTTGGGGGTTGATTTTGAAAGAAAACTTAAGACATATTCAGAAAAAACTGAAAAAATTTTTGAGGCTTAATTCGTCTCAGAACAGCTTAGCCCTTGGTGTACGAGTTCGACTTGCACTTGGTCGATTGTTTTTTTTATTGTTGTCCCTCTCACGGTCAAAACTCGTATGACATGGAATTAATTATTTGTAGAGCGATCCTATGCTCTTAGAGATACAAATCCTACCTTAAATGCAAAATTTGTACCTTTACATTAATTGTGTGTAAATTTATGACCTATTTTGTATTTCAAAAAGTCGAAAGTCAAGTTGCAGGAGATGTAAAACTATCTCCATGTACAGAACAACAGTTTTAATCAAGTGAATAGCAATTGAATTCCGCTAAAGTATCTCGTTTACTAGCAAATGCTAGTATTATTAAGCGCATAAATTGCTTTAATTGAGTTTAAGTGAGTGAGTGGCTATCGGTGACGCCATAAACGAAGGGCGTTGGCCCTTCTAAAGGTACAATATAACCGTATGTTGAAAGGGTCTCTTCACGGAAGAAAAAGTTTTATCGTAAACGTTCTCCGTTCTATGTTCTCCTTGATGAAACCTTTGTATCGATCGGTTAATTTGCTTTTCCCCATCAAATTGAATTATTTATTGAATGCCCCGTAGCAGCTGTGTACCAACTCTGCTACAGGGCATTCAATAAATAATTAATTTATAGTGGACGTTGTTCTATTCTTGTTTTTGTCACCTTGTCGGTGGAGAGAAGCGATCGCGCACTTGGGACAGACGAACGTTCGTTTTCCATGCCATGCCCAAAATTAATTTCGAGCTTCTTCTGGTGGCCAGTCTAGCGTGATTATTTTTATTGAGTAACGGATTTGGGCGAGATTCTTGCTTTCTTTCATATCGGCGGCCCCCATTGTGACGAGACGCCGCCGTTGCCGTAAACGTTAATGTGGTTCCCATCATCTGAAACCAGCGCGATTCTTTTCGGACCCGAATTATGCGGAAATGGCGCAAAGGCGTGAAATAATGACCGTTGCGGTAAATTATCTGCACTTTACACTATACAATTGTTGACATATCTGAAATGGAATAAAATAATTCGAAGTGGTCTGTATTCTGTCGAAACTGCCAGACGCGGATCGCGATTTCGATCTTTTTGGATCTTCTCATCAGCGCGTCGCAGGTAGCTCCGACAGAACACAGACCAACCTTTACCTGCTGCCTTAACAGGGCGTTTTAGAAAATACTACAACTACTTCGTGCTACAGATGGCGTTTACTGCGCTAAAACGCGCTGTTAAGACAGCAGGTAAAAGTTAGTCTGTGTTCTGCCGAAGCTGCCTGCGACGCGCTGATGAGATCCAAAAAGATCGAAATCGCGATCCGCGTCTGGCAGTTTCGATCGAATATAGACCTCTTCGAATTATTTTATTCGATTAAGCTAACGTGAATATTAAGTTTAGGTTGGCTACGCCGGAATTCGTTCTCAGCAAGTAGATATCCACACAAGGGCATACGTAATCCTAAAATGTAGCATCATGCTACAGATGGCGTTTACTGCGCCATTTGTAGTATTTTCTATATCTGAAATGGTTTAGATAAATTTATAATATTAATGTAAAGACGGTTAACGTGTTGTTACTAACTGGTGTACGTGGTGCTTTTCAACATTTAATTAAAGTTACAGCTCGGCTACGGATGTGCTTAACATCAATAACTGTCAGTATTCTTTTAAGAGGTTACAAAAGACAGTTGTGCGAGTTGTACTGTTATTATTTAAAGATGTTATTTCATTATACAGGCGTTTATTTGCAAATTGCCTAGTTTATCTGTAATTATAATTAATTTAATGAGTGACTTCCTGCAATTTCGTGATTAAAACATTTAAATACCTACCAAATAATTATTAAAAAGGTTTTTTTATTGAAGAGGGGTCTGATTGTGAAAGGATGAGGCAATTATCAGGAAGTTAGTACAATATTGATTTATTAGCTTTAAAGACAGTATTCTTTTCGTATCTCTACGCACATAAAAATAAGTTATACCTTTGTTTTTAAGATCGTTTTTATTTATTTTTAATACGTACATTAATATTTATTTTAAATACATGCTTAGGTTTCAACACAATATTATGTAAATATAGTAACAGGCACAGGTACAAAAAGATAAGGGATGAAAAATTAGAACGAATCGCTAATTTTCAGTATCTAAGAAGTCAGATAATTCAGGATGGAAAGGAACACTCGAAATATAAAGCAAAGGATAGCGCAAGGTTGAGTCGCCTTTAAGAAAACGAAGTCACATTTGTGCTCTCGAACGGTTAATTTAAAGATTCGAAAAAGACTATTATATATCTGGAGCACGATTCCGTACGGGTGCAAAACGAGGGTGTGGTAGAAAAGAAAAGGTTAGAAATGAGGGAGTATTAGAAAGAACAGATGAACAGAGGTCATTACGGAATTCAATAAGAAATAGGTGAGATATGTTGGTAGGACACTTTATCAGATATAAAGGGCTAGTTAGATTTATTAGAAAATCGGAAAGAATGTTTACTAAAGTCGACATTTCTCTATGAACAGGTGCTTTCCAATCTCAAAAAATGTACAGGAAGTTTGAGCACTTTTCGGCCACTTTGTATGTTCCTCGCTAAAAAACTACTATTCGCTCGGAATGTATATTCTTAAGAAAACTTTTAAATTTTTATGAAGAGTGTGGGTGTTTTGAAATTCCCGATATCACCACTACATTTAATTGATTTGTTACAACTCGCACCAGAAATCTAAAACTTATCTATAGATTTGAAGACGTTTCATGCTTAGTATTTACAAAAATTTTGGTGTTAAGTACTTTGAAGAGAGACAAGACGGTTATTTGAAGACAGTTACTTTTAAATAAAATAAGAGTGCTGTATTTTAGGTAATTCATGGAAAATTATTGTTTTAAAAATATCTTGCAATATCATCCCTAAACTACTTCAGCTGTCAGTACCTACATCTAATGTATGTCTACAGACTACAACTTCCAACTGAAAGAGCTGATTATTTCTCTTTCCGATCATTGTCATATACAAACGAATCTATTTTGAGAATTAGTTCCTGAATGAAAATGTAGTTCAAAAAGGTTTATATGAAGATGAGTGTAGCAGTTTAATCCCTAATGATTTGCCACAGTCTCTCGAAACTTCGCTATCAAAATATTCAAACTGAAATATACCTACCTGCATGTCATCCCAATGTTAAAAAGAAATTTTTTAAGTTATTTTGTCATTTACCAATGTGAGGTTTTCTTTAAAAATTTTTGGATTATTCACCCGTAATTACTGTGTTGTAAAATTGATACATTGTCCGTAATTATACATGGTAAATTTACAGAACGAATCAAATAGACCATACAAATTAAATGTAAACATATCCATTTGTGCAAATAAAATGTACCTATTAGCTCTACCGGATTTGACGATATTCTCCAACCACTATTTGTGGATATTACATATTAGTAACCCATGACGTATGTTGCACCTAAATAGTAAAACAAAAAGCTCTTTTACATTTGCAAAATATGCCTAATGTAGAAACCCATAAAACCACGATTTAGGTGAAAATGGTTAAACCTTAAATTGAATGTTGTTTGCGTGGAATAAGGAGCTTATAAAAATAATATCCGAATAACAAGAGAATTCTGGATGGGTAATTTTTTTAAATTTGGTAGCTACATTTTACAAGTTTACCTATATCCAAGTAATTGAGAATAGGTACGTACGTATTAAATGTAAATAAATAAAACAAACTGTGGGAAAATGTTTTTAATTTTTTAAATATAATAGGTAGGCAGGTATTCGTCAAAAAATTAATAATGAAAATATTAGGAATTAAAATTCTCAAAATCAAAGGCATTCGTTTTGAATAAATAGGAAT
>NW_020438995.1:1547960-1554859 GCF_000699045.2 Agrilus planipennis | reverse complement strand
AATTTAGAATTCGATAATTACAAAGCAATTCAGGTGCTTTAAAAAAGCCGAATAATTTAGACGATGTTTATGGTACCAGCATTGTTTTATAATATAAATGTATGCAAGGAAAAAAAAAATGGGCGATGCTCTTTTTGTGTACGAGTACGACCGTTGGAGTATCTTCGCTCGAGATCATTTTGTTTAGATCTAAACAACGGTACTGGTACTGTAAAGTGGGAGCCTTGAGCTACTCCATGTGAAACAACATTACCCAAACACATAGTAGGTATACCCACATAAATACAAACAAACCGTTTCTGTGTCTAACACCCTGGCAAGCGCATGTTTCCTTGATTTCATCGATTCGTTTTCGCGACCCCGACGATTTCATCACTAAAACTGGCCCTCAAATGCCCTTTTAAACATGTCCAAGCAAAAAAATACGTACCTTTAATTCAAGTTGTTCGATGCGAAGGCTAGAGAAGAAGCGGCCGTTAAAACGACAACGTACAACACGAACTAGAAAAAGTATGCACCGTACTTTTCACAACAAATATTTATGTCGAACTACACACAAACACGTCCACATGCACCTATTATCAACGGGATTTTTTTCGAAAACGGTTTCGTTGTTTCGTAGAAGGGCCGTAATAACATCTGCAACGCGTTCGCTACACCTCTACGAAACACTCGTGTGTTGAAGCTGACGCTCGCGGCGGTTCTTGGACGAAACGGTGCGACCGACAACCGACTCGCTGAAGTTGTTCAACCACGTCTTGCTCCTCCTGCAAACAGAGGCGGCGCTTTCATCAGGATACCTAACTCGAAAACTGCTAAACCTGCTCTGCCACATTGATGCGCAACTATATTCATTCAGTAGTTCTGTCGCCGTTCATGAAACGGCTCCAAATTAAAAAAATTGTAAATTTTTTATTGCTAATAAGTGTTTATTATTAATTAAACCAAAAGATTCACCCCAATGGTCACAAAACTTGGTTCAATTCAATGCGGATGTGAGCATTATCAAAGCGAGACTCCCCGCATTAGAAGTGACCGAAACATTGTGACCCGCAGTGACCAAGTTTTGTGGTCATTAGGGTGAGTCTCTTTTTGGTTTATTTATGCCTTTACTACAGTCTCCACTTTCTACTTTATTTCTTATTATATTATTAGTTTAAGATTGCGTTTGTGTTTCGGGTCTAAAAGCCGTCGTTGGTTGGAGTTGCTCCTTCCTTGGCTAGCTTTTTCAGACATCCTTCGATGTGGACTCCACGAATACTAGTTGTGATAATGACATTTATTTTAACTAATAGAAAATGCAGTTATTAATTTTCAAGAAAGTGTCAATTTGAAGAATTAAAATCAAATTTGGGTTGAAAGTTTTTTTATAAAATTATAATCTTCTATTAATGTTTCGCCTTAAGATGAAAATGCTTCCTCAGGACTACCAATGTTTCGCCTTAAGATGAAAAAGCTTCCTCAGGACTACCAGTGTTTCGCCTTAAGATGAAAAAGCTTCCTCAGGACTACCAATGTAATAAGATGAAAAAGTTTCCTCAGGACTAAAAAATAATCGATAACTATAAGGCAAAAAAATTAACATCCAAGCGACTCATTAAGATTTTGGAAGACTTCCAAGAAACTCAGGCTTTTAGAAAACGTCATCAAATAGTCTTAATGAGTCTCTTGGTTGTTAATTTTTGCTTTTTAGTTATTGATTATGTTATAGCTCTGAAAAAACCTTTTTCTTTAAGGCTAAATATTAGTGGTAGATTATATATATAATTTAATAAAAAACACCTTCACCCCAAATTTACTTTTTATTCTTCGAACTAACAGAAATTGTTCCAAGTGCAGTTGAAAAATTTAACTATTATATTATTTTAAGTATGAGTTATAAGTTCGCATTTGTTCATCAAATTGATAAATTTGAAAGTAGATTGTGAGTTACATCGTTTTCACTGCAGTAAATAATGATTAATTTGATATGCTTGTGATATACATTCCATCTTATTTGTCTATTGTAATATAAGGAGAATACATGCCGAATGTTGATGATGAACTGGTCCACAATCAATCTTATAAAAATCTAGTAATAAGTAAATTTGTACTTATCGTGACAGAAAATCTCTTTAGTCTTAATTTATCTTGGAAAGGTTTCTGCAAAACAAAGCGCTAAAAGGACATTCTTGAGGTGACACTACAATAAATTTACCAACAGAGAGTACATAAAATTTGTCAATTTTTAACAATAGAAAGTACATAAAAATGTACCTGTTGTTACGTATGGGTAGACCAAGAACCCAAAGTGAGTAAATTTATTGTCACTGAGAGCGGCAACTTTTACCAGGAAGAATGCCTTGGAATTCGTTCTATTGTGCGTTTTAGGATCACCCCCATTCGTAAGAATCAATATCTTATGAACTTTCATCTCTTATCCTTTAGAAACGGTCATGATTAGGTACAATGTTGGGTACGAACATTACCATATACAGAAATCAGAACTGATAGAGTGAATCAGGTTTTTTTATTAATTACAAATCAACACCCACGTTTCGTTTTGATTTATGTTGAAAAAGGCTTACTATATATTAAAAGAGGCTTATAGTGGTTTTGTAGTTAATAAAAAACCTTATTAAAATTCACCCTCTTAATGTTGATTTCTGCATATGATTAAATACAATTAAACAGTAAAAAGTATCTATTAATATAAAACTCCTGTTCATGAGTTCTTTGCCATGGTTCTAATAAGATTTACAGTGTTTTATAAGTTCTACGATTTGTTAAGAAAAATATATTGTCTATTCCGTAATCTCTGTATTTCAACAAGGGGTAAAAAGTTGTTAAATAAATTTTAATAAGTGCCGTATTCTCATCTGTACAAGTGTGTTCTACGTCTAAAATTTTGAGGAATTATGAAAAAATATACAATTATCTATGGCCTCTTTCTAACTGAAATCAAATCTCCAAGTCACGAATAGTAAGTCATCAGGCTCCTTCGTATGATTTTTCTGCAAATATGTAAGTCATTCTCCACTGTATTTCTATGATTTGTGATAAGACACCAATATTTTATTGTGTTATTATTGTGTCGGAAGGTTTAATTACAGCATAAATGCACACGTTAAATTAAACTTTTTAAGTTTCTCTTCACAAGATAAATCCATGTAGGTACTAGATGTGTGTGTACATAAATTAACAGCAAATAGGAGTAATTCTCAAACCGACCTGCAATTTTAGCTGCGTATGTTAACAGTTTTATGTACTTGTCTACAATGCCGTCCTTTCAACCCGCTTTCTGAATCATACCAATTCGTAATAAGTTGAAGCAAGCTATTGGGTTTTAAGATAGGCATATTGAGAAAAAATGGCGGAGGTGCTGAGCATGGTATATAAAATAAAGATTCATCGTCATCGTAGGGTCGTCAGTCCAAAGACTGATTAGACACGCACCTCCACTCTTTCCTGTCCTGAGCTAATCTTCGCATTTCCTTAAAACTAGAACATACACATCCTTAACTATTTGTGAAGGAACAGTAATCTAATCTACGTCCACCTCTACTGCTCTTAACTTCTAATTCTACTTCGAATATGTCTATAAAATTATCACAATTTCTGAAATATGATTATCACACATTCAAATTAGATCAGTAGTTTAGGATGGCCTTAAACTGCCTCCACCCATCATATCTATAAATTTGGAAAATCTAATTAAATTTTATATCATCTGTGACTATTTATCGTGAGTAGCAATTCAAAATAACGTGAAGGTGAGACTTTTAATTGGGTCGTTTTTCTAAATAAAGTGTACCCCGCGTTCCCTGTTTAACCACAGGTGAACTGTCCTAATATGTGTAGACTACATATAAAGTATATTTTTAGCAGCACTTGCTATACCTAGATATACGTATAAGTCGATGCATGCGGGAAAGGATTCTTTCTATTTGTGTATTTTCCTTCCAGTATTAAGGTTTGGTCACACTTTAACGAAACCAGATACGTACATTTCTTGTTCTGTTGATGTCGAAGTCACACTGTGTTAATAACAATATACAATACGTTTTCAAATTTTAAAAATAGTGATTTGGGTATATTACATATTAGTGTTGGCACTAATAGAGGAAGAGGAAAAATGTAGAGGGAGTTAGGAAGGTCAAAGGACTTCATCTGCAATGATTAAACGTGGTAGTAGTGCAGTGGAGAAAGAGGAGATTGTTTCCCCTCATTCGTTTCCTCCCCTCCATTTCACCGCCCCCACCTTCTATCAATGGGGATGAAATCCTTGGACTAACTACCTCCACCCTCACCACCTTCAGGCGGAGGACGATCCCAAAATTACCAAAACCAGTACAATAATTACCAAAAGTAAACGTACTTCAAAATATCGTGCTACTATTTTGTTACAATCTTCTACAGAACTGTACAAGCAGCACTGAATGAGCACAAAAACAATTAAACAAAATAGAAGGAGGAGACTGTGGTAAATATTAATTAAAAAATTAAAAGGAATACTCACCCCTAATTACCACAAATAAATTTTATATGAATGGACACGTGTTTCGCCCACTTCACACGTGGGCATTATCAACGCGAGACTGATATTTGAATTTATTAATAGTTTTAAAAGAAGCCGCAAATTTGCTATCTTTGTCTTTGTCAATTTTTTTTAATTTTCGATAAACAATTTTAAAACTGTAGACTTATTTATGGATCACTTTGCATTTTTCAAGTATCATCATTAAAATTAATTCCACAAAGACGAGAGCCCCGCAAAAATTTACCCGCCCGGAACCTTCCAATNCAGGCGTTTATTTGCAAATTGCCTAGTTTATCTGTAATTATAATTAATTTAATGAGTGACTTCCTGCAATTTCGTGATTAAAACATTTAAATACCTACCAAATAATTATTAAAAAGGTTTTTTTATTGAAGAGGGGTCTGATTGTGAAAGGATGAGGCAATTATCAGGAAGTTAGTACAATATTGATTTATTAGCTTTAAAGACAGTATTCTTTTCGTATCTCTACGCACATAAAAATAAGTTATACCTTTGTTTTTAAGATCGTTTTTATTTATTTTTAATACGTACATTAATATTTATTTTAAATACATGCTTAGGTTTCAACACAATATTATGTAAATATAGTAACAGGCACAGGTACAAAAAGATAAGGGATGAAAAATTAGAACGAATCGCTAATTTTCAGTATCTAAGAAGTCAGATAATTCAGGATGGAAAGGAACACTCGAAATATAAAGCAAAGGATAGCGCAAGGTTGAGTCGCCTTTAAGAAAACGAAGTCACATTTGTGCTCTCGAACGGTTAATTTAAAGATTCGAAAAAGACTATTATATATCTGGAGCACGATTCCGTACGGGTGCAAAACGAGGGTGTGGTAGAAAAGAAAAGGTTAGAAATGAGGGAGTATTAGAAAGAACAGATGAACAGAGGTCATTACGGAATTCAATAAGAAATAGGTGAGATATGTTGGTAGGACACTTTATCAGATATAAAGGGCTAGTTAGATTTATTAGAAAATCGGAAAGAATGTTTACTAAAGTCGACATTTCTCTATGAACAGGTGCTTTCCAATCTCAAAAAATGTACAGGAAGTTTGAGCACTTTTCGGCCACTTTGTATGTTCCTCGCTAAAAAACTACTATTCGCTCGGAATGTATATTCTTAAGAAAACTTTTAAATTTTTATGAAGAGTGTGGGTGTTTTGAAATTCCCGATATCACCACTACATTTAATTGATTTGTTACAACTCGCACCAGAAATCTAAAACTTATCTATAGATTTGAAGACGTTTCATGCTTAGTATTTACAAAAATTTTGGTGTTAAGTACTTTGAAGAGAGACAAGACGGTTATTTGAAGACAGTTACTTTTAAATAAAATAAGAGTGCTGTATTTTAGGTAATTCATGGAAAATTATTGTTTTAAAAATATCTTGCAATATCATCCCTAAACTACTTCAGCTGTCAGTACCTACATCTAATGTATGTCTACAGACTACAACTTCCAACTGAAAGAGCTGATTATTTCTCTTTCCGATCATTGTCATATACAAACGAATCTATTTTGAGAATTAGTTCCTGAATGAAAATGTAGTTCAAAAAGGTTTATATGAAGATGAGTGTAGCAGTTTAATCCCTAATGATTTGCCACAGTCTCTCGAAACTTCGCTATCAAAATATTCAAACTGAAATATACCTACCTGCATGTCATCCCAATGTTAAAAAGAAATTTTTTAAGTTATTTTGTCATTTACCAATGTGAGGTTTTCTTTAAAAATTTTTGGATTATTCACCCGTAATTACTGTGTTGTAAAATTGATACATTGTCCGTAATTATACATGGTAAATTTACAGAACGAATCAAATAGACCATACAAATTAAATGTAAACATATCCATTTGTGCAAATAAAATGTACCTATTAGCTCTACCGGATTTGACGATATTCTCCAACCACTATTTGTGGATATTACATATTAGTAACCCATGACGTATGTTGCACCTAAATAGTAAAACAAAAAGCTCTTTTACATTTGCAAAATATGCCTAATGTAGAAACCCATAAAACCACGATTTAGGTGAAAATGGTTAAACCTTAAATTGAATGTTGTTTGCGTGGAATAAGGAGCTTATAAAAATAATATCCGAATAACAAGAGAATTCTGGATGGGTAATTTTTTTAAATTTGGTAGCTACATTTTACAAGTTAACCTATATCCAAGTAATTGAGAATAGGTACGTACGTATTAAATGTAAATAAATAAAACAAACTGTGGGAAAATGTTTTTAATTTTTTAAATATAATAGGTAGGCAGGTATTCGTCAAAAAATTAATAATGAAAATATTAGGAATTAAAATTCTCAAAATCAAAGGCATTCGTTTTGAATAAATAGGAAT
>NW_020438995.1:1523886-1542858 GCF_000699045.2 Agrilus planipennis | reverse complement strand
GAATACTCTTTCTGTAAATGCTGAAGTGGCCGGAACGGACAGCAAAAGTGACACTACTTTGAACAGATTTGGGAAATCAGGTTGTTTCGTAAATATGGCTTGCCATTTTTCTGTGCAGTATTATTGATGTAAAAATACTCTGAATTTCGAATAATCGCTTACAAAATTACGATGTTTACTTAAGGCCTTAAATAAAGTATTTTTGCGTACTTTATGTGTCTTGTAAAATATAACGTACGCACAGACGAAATAGAGCACAATACTTTATAACAAAGTACAGGTGGCAACCCTACTCGTCTCCCACACGTCTCGTGGTCGTCTCGTCAATGTGTGGGCAAACCTTTATATGCGGGTATCAAACTCATAAGCTTATTTCGAATAACTGATATAGACAGTCCTCAAACCCATTTGCTTTGGCTAAAGTTTCATTTTGCCCAGTTTCGTAAAGTCGATTTTTACCGAGGAATCCGATTAAATTACTGGATGCACGCTTGCTATAAAAAAATGCGATGCATACCCTCTCTGAACGTACTCCAACCCGTTTGAACTTTCTACATTAAAGCAACGATTTACCTTTGATGTTGTGCAATCTCGCAGGGTGGATTCAATCGTTTTTCAAGTTTTAGTCGGATGATAATAGCTCTATACTCTACACCGCACGTATTTCCGTTTAAAAAGGAAGCGAAACAGTGTGACTAGCCACCGGTTTTCATTTAACAAATTATTTTCAGAATTAATAAAGTCAACTATTACACTATTAATAAAGGACTGTGCTATATGCAGGTAAAGCAAAACGTTCATCGAACTTAGGACATAGACTTGTGGGCATTTTTTATTTTTATGTTACACACGAGGGTGAATCAAATATAAACGAGATTTTTTTTGAACTTGAAGAAAAAGAATAACAGCATTCGCTTCTATATGTATAATGCGCTGATATAGAAAGAATTTTTCCCTGCGTTTGAGAAATTTTCATACACCCTTTAACGATTAGTAGAAAGAAGTCGTTGCTGAATATTCACCCTTCTAGGACTTCTTTGAGATTATCAAACAGGACGATAGGTCCAGACCATAAAGGGGGCGTTCAAGTGTCTCCCAGCACTATAAAGGGATGAACATTATCATGAACAAGTTTCACACAAAAATCGTATCCAAAACCTTCTGAATGAAAAACGAGTCTCCCTGAACCTGAAATTTCGGTAGGAGACATTCATACACCTGTACACAATGCAATTTATACTCAGATGTCAAAAGGCGAAGACCTATCTCCTCTGTAATTTTGGAGAACGTGTTTCCATAACTTATACCAACCTTAGATGAAATTTCTTGGTGGTCAGACGCCTATCACCCTCAAGAAGTTGATTAACACGGACGATATTGTCATTACTGACGCTTGTGCAGGGTCGACAATCATGACTATTTTCAACGGTTTCACAACCCCCCGGGAATTGCTCTAGCTCGTGAATGGGTGTCATCCTTGAATCGTGCAGTCAATCTCCTCAGGATTTCTGATCGTTTTACGCCTTCCGTAGCAAAAAGCTAAACAATAATACGCTACGCAATTGACAAGGGAACTTCCTGTTCAGACATCATCAGGATGAGTACTGAGAAGATCGAGTGAGGACTCTCGCCTGCTTCTCTCACTCCGCCCAACATCTCACGAAATAAAGCTTAGGTCCAAAACTCTTTTTTATATTTGATTTACATTACTACTTTGGTGAATGGAATATATTTTTTCAACGTCTACCTGAAAATATCTCCTGCGTCTCCTAAAAATTATCCTAAATTAATTGAACTCTCAAAATCTTTTGAACAAATATTAATACTTCACTAAGACCTTAAATTGCATTTATTGGGCTTATGTTACATTATAATTTATATCAAAACGTGGATGAAGGCTTTTTACGAATTTTCATGTACCATATTTTCCAAAAAATCATGCCGATCTTTGTTTGGTTCTCAATTCGGTACTGGTATTGATCTTTAGGCGGCGGGTACGAGATAAGTAGTACTAGTGGTTCAAAGTAGTTGAATACAGTCAATATTTGATAGATGATATAGAATAATGTGAATACCATGCATTGCACGGTGATATAAACGTAATATGAGATAATATAAATAGTCACTAAAAAATTCGTTACAATATTACTTGGTTGTTGAATGCAAATTGGTCGACCACGCGATTTCTATTTATTAATAAAATACGAAATTAAATTGCATTTATATTGTCACATTATATAAACTATTTCACAAAACAGCGAAACAGGAAGATTGGCGACCTTAAGGGCTGACCCTTAAATAATTTTGGTGTTGTGATTTTTTCAATACTATTCATCGAACTCTCTCTTTACACCTGTCAATTGATAAATGGAATAACATTTAGGGTTGACATTTTATTATATGTGAAAGAGGGGGCTAGTGATAAGTATCAAACTCGGCATTCACGGTATCAGTTCCTTCCGCCATTTAGCCGCCGCCGGAAAAGGGATGTAGGTAGTTAATTTTTTTGTAATATCTCCATAACCATAACCAAAAAAACATTTTTTGGGATTTGTATACTT
The DNA here is from genome assembly GCF_000699045.2 of Agrilus planipennis. NCBI lineage: Eukaryota > Metazoa > Arthropoda > Insecta > Coleoptera > Buprestidae > Agrilus > Agrilus planipennis. The sequence goes on along the minus strand of NW_020438995.1, from coordinate 1,540,297 downwards.
ACATGATCTACAACTTTTGTTGATAGGTACGTTTTTCACGTAGCATCAAAGTAACACCCCTGTTAATCAGAAACGTAAAAGAATTACGTCAAATATTGCAACATTAATTTTTTGACTTTTCTAGCTGATACAACTTTTACATTATTTTACTTTTAATTTATTAAATGGCTAATGCCATAATGTTTACATTCACGGACTAGATAAAGATTCATTAACATCCATTTTTATGCGCTTAATCTGCTCTAGTTTATATAATTTCTAAAAATATAGACAATGGTTTAATTTACCACTGTTTTGTTAAATAAATATGTTTTAATTTTAGAACATGAAAAAATTTATTAGTGTCAATCCTAAAGAATTGAGGCTCTTTTTAATTCTTTTCAGTTGTTCCAACATTAAAAGTTACCAAATTTTACATTCATTCGCCTTTAATCCTTTTGTATTTTAAATAATAAAAAAAAATTATAAAAATTTCAAATTTGTTTTGTCGCGTGATAATTTTCATAACTGGCATTGTGATTAATAAATAGTTCTCATTATTTTGGTTTCATACGTACGAGAACGTTCCCAAACTAGCACATGAAAGACAAACCTAACATTCTCACTTTCACTTAAAACGTTTTACTTGAGGCGATTGCGAAAATTGGACTATTGTTAGAAGAAATCGCAAAGAAACATTAGAAGTTTTAAAATAATGCAATTTGCCTTGTCGTGCGGTAGTTCATGTCTTTGTATGAGATCGTCAAAGAATTTAATACAAAGTACCAGATAAAATGAACTGTATTGTAATACGTACGTACACAATGGATTTGATAAATTAATCAGTTAATTAAGTTTCGATTTTACGCAGTTTCTTGCCTTTAGTTTTTGAAAAAGGTCTTTGAATAATATCGCCCAATAATTTTACATTACATATGAATTGGCTCCTTTTTTTGATTTCCTGAAAGATGTCGGCGGTTTTTACAACCTGTTATAAATCATTATTACCTATTGCTTATTATTATTTCTCGTAAAAATGCTGAACGGTATCGCGCCCATCGTTTATATTTATGAGAAAAACGAATTTAGTAGTTTATAAGTATCTATAGGTATACTTAATGTTATTTTATAAATACTGATGAGGCACTTAATATCATTCCGCTAGCAAGACAAGCCGCCACTGAGTTTTGGTCCTTAACTCGAAAATCTTTTCCTAAAAACTTATTGTTTGTTGTCTAAAAATATAAATTTAAGATGTCTAACCATTTTTTGTCTAACTTCAAAGACTTCACGAAACCCATAGCAATATCGTCCCCTTGACGGAAAAACTAAGCTTCTATTTAAAATTATTGAATTAATTTTGTTCGTTTACTCTTGGTCACACGGTAAAAGCGAGCAGATTTTATTTAGTGTATTTGTAACACATAGGTATACTATAAAGTAAAGCACGTTAGCAAAGTTATTCAGCGGAATTGCTTATGGTTTCAGCGGAAAACCAAATCCGGTGTTCGGTTTATAAGAATAAGGATTCCTTTCATTAACCATCTTACAAAACAATTTGATACTCACGTGTATTACTAAAACTATATAAACAGGTAGACAAAAGCAAGCAAGTTTTCACATAAACCATCAACTGAAAATAAATTACAAAATTTAGATTTCTGATGTCCTGATATTTAAAAGTAACTAAAATACATAACCTGTGGGGTGTACAAAAATTACGTAAATGTAGATATGTATGCATATTTAGATTTCTACCCTTCTTCCACAAATTTGACAAATCAGACTTAGGGATTCAGACCAACGAACACAAGAAATAGTAAAAAACACTTGCCAGGAAAAGCAAGACATGCTGTTAAAAAGCAAGACAAAAAAAATTGCTTTGTGCATCACCCACCCCCAGATACAAGTAAAATACATAACCCTCTCTTTGCTATCGCGCAGTTGGGTAAAAGTATGCATTTCACTATTGAATTTTAAAATGACAGTGAAATTAAAGGGTTAAATCATTAAACAAAGGAATTTATTAACCACATTGTTGAAATTAAATTAAATTATTAAAATTAAAATGTATTAGTAACATGTTCTGCGATAATGTGAAACAAATTTATGCATACGTTAATTATAGCATGCTCCATTAGTCAATGAAGACAGGTTGTCAAGGGAATTTCTTGTATATATTTAAAATCAGATGGTCCAAATTAAATTTCGTATTAGAATTTAAATAAATCTCTTACGTGCAGGGAAATTAAATTTGATCTCTTATTTTTATTACATGATCCGTTCATGTTATCCGTCGTCGTCGCGGCATTTAAATTCTGAGCACGAAGTTCATTCACTAAATATAGAAAGCGTAATGCAGAATAATTCTTTCTTCATTGGCGTAGATACGGAAAGCGAAGTGCATTTTGAATTAGATCTTGTAAAAAAAAGGAAAACTGAGCAGAATAATACTATATACCTGTAACTTTCTAAATTTGTTAATGTGATCGGTATAATTAAAAGAAATTTTAAAGATGTAAGGTACATAAGAATCGAGGCGGGAGTCATTTTGATAGATAATGAGCAGGCCATGAAGTAGAAGATATTAGAGAAGGAAGATAGTGTGGAGATAGATGAACTAGGGTATCCCATAATGAGAGAAGTGTTCGATGTAGCATTAAAAACCCTAAAGAATAATAAGGCGCCAGGTGTAGATGGGATACAGGAAGAAATTCTAAAACATGCAGAACAAGAGGTTAGAAATCGTATGTTTAAGCTAGTTAGTCACATTTACGAAACGGGGAAAGTCCCAGAGGATTATAAACGGAAGTAGTAGTAACGTTACCTAAGAAGAGGGGCGCGGATAGGTGCGAGACATATCGAACAATTAGCTTAACTTCCCATGCGTCAAAAACCTTAACTAGAATTGTACAGAGGAAGATTGAAAAAAGGGCGGAAGAACTATTAGAGGAAAATCATTTGGGTTTAGAAGAAATTGAGGAACGCGGGAGGCATTCTAGCTTTACGGGTAACAATAGAGAAAACGATAGAAAAAGGAAAGAGCGCGTACATAGAATTTGTAGATTTAGAAAAAGCTTTTGACTATGTTAAATGGGACAAGATATTAAATATACTTAAAAATATAGGGATGAGTTACAGAGATAGAAGAGTGATACTTACTTTGTATAAAGAGCAACAGGCAGTAACGTAGAGAAGTAGGAAAGGAGTCAGACAAGGATGCACACTGTCATCACTACTTTTTAATCTACACATTGAAGACACGATCAACATCATTAAAGACAGTACAACTGTAGGGATAGACATTAAAGGGGCAAAAGATTAGTATGTTTGGATTTGCAGATGATATAGGAGTATTAGCATTTAGTAAGGAGGAGTTAGAGATAGCTTTAAATAAAATGGAAGCGATATTGACAAAGCAGTATTGTATGAAAATAAATAAAAGTAAAACAAAAATACTGGTATGCAGGGGAAGAAACAGTAGGGAAAGAGTGAATATAAAGATAGGAGACGAAAGATTAGAAGTAGTGGCTGATCTTATGTATCTAGGAAGTCAGATAAGTCAAGACAGAAGGAGTAGTAAGGATATAAAGCAGAGGATAGCGTTGAGTCGCCTTCAATAAGAAAAAGTAACTTCTATGTTCGCGAACAATTAATTTAGAAATTCGAAAAGGATTGTTAAAGGTGTATGTTTGTAGCGCTGTGCTGCACGGGCGCTAAAGGGTTAAAAGCGTTCGAAATGTGGTATTACCGGTGAATGATGAGAATACCGTGGATAGAGAAGGCTATAAATGAAGAGGTATTAGAAAGAAGTAAATAAATAAAAAATAGGCGAGATAGGTTGGTAGATTAGATTACTGTTCGCAAATAGTTAAGGATATGGGTTGTTCTAGTTTTAGAGAAATGCGAAGATTAGCTCAGGATAGGAAAGAGGAGGTGCGTATCCAATCAGTTTTAGAACCGACGACCCTATGATGATGATGTTAATGTAGTACCATCTACTGATTAAAACTCTTAGTATGAAGGCATAGTACAAAATTTAACCTCTTGTGTATATGTTCTAAATTTTTACTTTTCAACTTTAAGAAATGCTAAAATAGTAATAAACCACCAATAAAGCACTAAACCAAAATGTTGATCTCATCACTTCCAACAGAGTATTTACACAAACTATTCACACCTAATCCCATGGTAATAATGAAAACTACCTTTGTTCGGATCTTATTGTGTTTCATGATGTTTGTTTAGTTCAGCATGTACGTATAAGTATGTATAATTCTGAACTTGTTTCAATTTTTTTGCATATTCACTTTCATGTCATCGTCCGAATATCGAAAAAATAAAATTGTAAAAATCTTTCGGGGGAGATTTTATTGTAGTTATAAGCTAACTTTCGCACCTGTTACCATAAAACTTGAAAATAGCTGTGTGGATTTTTATACAATTTTCACTTTATGAATTGAGTAAAATATCACTACTATATTTTAACATCTTTTCACCGTTAGATGTTATGGTGAGCAGTCAGAATTATATACCATATAATATTCTTTCACATTTTTCTTTTATAATAATATTTTTCGTACCCAAACCGGTTGAATAATTGCTTTTACTGTACTGAAACAATTACTGTCACCTTTTCCGCTGTAAATAACTCCATCAACCGCCTGAAAAATTGGCCTCGAAAGCGGAAATATCATTGTAGTGAGGAAACATTTTCAATGCCATCTTAAATTCTTAGCTTCCGGTCAAAATTTGAACCTACCAACATCAAAATTCGTCTTCAGCAGCTCTGGTTAAATAAAAAAAATCTCATTTTTGTAGACATTTAGTATTTATAAAGGTCTGCCAACCAAGAATTAAGCAGTTAGCACAAAACTTCAGTTGTTGTGGGTATATTTGTGAACAACTTAGTTATCAATTTAATACAATATTGGTAAACCCATCGTTTATTTAATAACCAATATCCTCACCCTTAACGACGATTATTAATTCCGAATTTATTGTCTCCCAAAGGCTTTATAAGCTTATTGCTAACAATATAAATATTTATTGGTCATTTAATTCTTATGATAAAAAAAGGGATTACAATAGCTTATGGTTCAATGTTACAGGGAGTGCAAAAATGTAGTAAATTTTTTAAAAAAATACTGTATATCGCTTGTGCTACGTGTCCTTCTCACTTTTCCCCATTGCTTCCTTAATTTCCAAACCCAACCATCTCTAAAATACGTTTTTGCGAAATTATATTTAATAGTATCTTTTCTATTTTCTTTTGTAGACTCTCAGTTGTTTCTTAATATCAGTTTTCTTCATTGGTAATTTAAGAAAATCTGTGNATTTAAATAAAACAACCTAAATTTATATGATACATAAGCAATCTATGAAAATAAATAAGATTTTACAACACAACACTGTTAATGTAAGTGATTTGTTTTTATTTTGTTTTGTATATTTCTTTAAAGTGAGTATTTTTACCTTGTGTCCTGTACATTTCAATTTTTTATACGAATGCTGATAAAGATGCGTAATGAATTAACTTACTTTTTAATCTTCTGTCCAAATATTGCGAAATTTCTAACAATTTTTCACGCTTTTAAATAGCATTCTCTTTAAAAAATTCGTTTTTTCAAATTGTATGTCAATGTAAAGAAAGTAAGTTTTCGTCATACAACCCTTGTTGAAAAAAGAGCCATGCACCTTTCGTTGGCATATAAATAAATAAAATGAGGATATTGTAATAAGTGAAGTTTATTATTATATTTAATAGTATCTTTTCTATTTTCTTTTGTAGACTCTCAGTTGTTTCTTAATATCAGTTTTCTTCATTGGTAATTTAAGAAAATCTGTGAAATTTTAAATGTACTTTTGGATTATAAAATAGCCCTGTGATCACTATTTTGCAAAAAGGAGTAAAAAGAAATCGCAGGGACTCAATATAGTAAATAGGGATAGTAATAGAACCAGAAACCCACTGACAATCACTACTTAATGTACAAATTCTGTAATCATTACCATTGCACAAAAGTCTAATTATTGAGAACCTCTACAAAGAAGACAGTATTTACAGATGAAAATGTGATAGATATTCGGCTCTTCTTATCAGCAATTTTTATACACAATTTTTTTAACTCTAGTGTTTTGATAGAATCCGTCTTCCCAGTCGATTTTCGCACATATAGCTCAACAATAATACATCCAGATAGAGAACAAGAAACCACAAGATACCGAATGTCGTTCTAACTATGCATCTGTGCATCATATTTGTACGTAGTATGCACAACCTGTACCAATCGTAAGACGATTTATCCACTTGAACGCACTAATACCTACATCAATTTTACACGAAAAACTTGGTACAGAATGGTTAACTCATCGGTTAATTAATCTCTACCGTAAACAGTAGTAGAAATGATAGCACAGGAAAAACCCTGTAACTGTAGATACGATTTCTACTCTCCTAGTAAACTGGTGTTGCATGACCATGCTTTATATACATAAGTCAATTTGCGTATTTATTTATTGAATTGTGTATTTATTTAGAAACCCGTATGTATAAACTGCATCGTCTTATTTTCGTTTCAAAAATAATAATATAATATAAACTTCTACAAGCATTACTGTAGCACAGCAGTAGGGCATACTGAAAAAATCAACTGCCAGCAACTTATTTCTTATTCATGCTTTATCAAATAAACATCTAAAGTGAGTACAATACAAAGGACCAACAAAAAAGAAATCCGTGAGGTACGTTATCTTCAAACCTTTGTTGATGTCTCTCTCTCTTAAAGCGTTAGTTTGGGAAAAGATCTTTCTTTTTGTCGTGAAAGATTTAATCAAGTCAAGCCCACTATAACCTTCACCTGGCCTGGCGCTCAGTGTTCTTCTAGCATAAGTTTTGTAGGTATAGGTGTCTGTTCGTTAAGAAACAACAACCATCACAATTTTGAAAGAGTATTAACTAAAACGAAGAATACATACAATTGTAATAGAAAAACAAATTTCCTGTAAAAGATAAATAATATATTTACGAAACCAATAACATATCCAGGATGTTGAAGATTCAAAATATCAGACGATTATCCAAACCAAATTTAAAACCGAAAAAGTTAATTTTTTATGTGGAAGTGGGAAATGCGAAGATTAGCTCAGGATAGGAAAGAGTGAAGGTGCGTGTCCAACTAGTCATAGGACTGACGACCTTGTGATGATGATGATGGAAGTTGGAAGTAATAGAAAATTATATTTCCTGTAAAAGATAAATAATATATTTACGAAACCAATAACATATCCAGGATGTTGAAGATTCAAAATATCAGACGATTATCCCGTCTGTTTGTTTAACTGTCTGTCAGTCTGTCAAGATCCTTTTTCTCAGATTCGTGTGGAAATATCAAGTTGAAAGTATTAAAAGTAGAGAAAGAGCGAATGTAAAGATAAAAAGAAAAATTTGAAAAAGTGGCCGATTTTAAGTATCTAGGAAGTCAGATAAGTCAGGACGAAAGGAGCAGTAGGGATATAAACCAGAGGATAGCGCAGGGTCGAGTCGCCTTCAATAAAAAGAAGTCACTTCTATGCTTGCGAACGGTTAATTTAGAAATTCGAAAGAGGGTGTTACATGTGAACGAGGATACCGTGGATAGAGAAGGTTAGAAATGAAGAAGTATTAGAAAGAATAGGGAACAGAGGACTCTATGGAAGTCAATAAGAAATAGGCGAGTTATATACGACGGAGGAGTGCTGGGACTAAAACAAATTTGTACGTCAACGCTATTAAAAGAAAAAAAAATGATTTTTTGATTGTAATTTTGTATAATTGTGCATGGGTATACGTTTTGGTGACTGTTTTTGGGAAAAAAATAAAACATTCTCGGAAAAAGCAGGAAAAATCTTGATACTGGATTCTCTTAATAGTCACCTACAGGTTTTTAAGAAAGTTATCCCAAATTAATAAACCATCCCTAAAAGTTTTGATTCATATCCATAGAAAAGAAATCGGAGTCATATTTGACCATTTTAAAATGAATTCTTTTAACTCTAACATTGCATGGGGACCGTTCTTTAACAGTTTGGTTAGTGCAAGGCATAAAAGATTGATTGTCTCCAAATAATTCTTCTACGTGTGTGTAGTTAAAGGATGAATTCTTTCCTGTAGTTTCTGTTACAAATTTCAAGTGTCTGTATCTGTATGGGTAGGTAGGTACGTGTATTGCGTAAAAGATGTGAAACAAAAGGTCGACCGCTGGAAATGGTACGGATTGCGCAGGCCTTGTACAGGTGAGTCCACTGCCGTAGTTGTAGTAATGAAAAGCAGAGGGTATTAACCCGGTGGTATCAATAATCTTAGCGGACAGCTCAATTTTCACTTGGTTGTCTTGATACGCCATCAAGCTAACGAAGTGCGACAACTAATACCAAAAATATTCTCATTTATCAAACAAACACGGGCATTATACAGGAATATTATAGGTTGTAGTATGTGCTGAAAAAAGCGAATGTTTTTATTTTTTCAACTAGTTTAATAATAATTATTTTATGACATATTCTGAAAATTCATTTTTGAATTCGAATCAAACCCGGCAGGGTGTGACAACACCAACAATTTTTCCTTCATTAATTTGAAGTAGTGTGTAGTGGAAAAAATTCACAAATGAATTTTCAGAATAATATGTTATATTAAACTAACTCACTTCTAAAAGATGTGTAAATTGTATGTATAATTATTTTAGTTCAAAAATTAAGAAGGATCTGCAAATTTTACAGTTTTCCATAAAAACATGGTGATTAATTAATTTAAATACGATAACTGCAACATTGCTAAGTTTGATGAAAAGCGTTTAGTTTATGACTTTTTAAGTTACCGAAATGAAAAATTAAGTTACTGTTTAATAATGAGGTGCCCACTACTTTATTAACAGAATTGGCGTATCTAAAATTAATATATACGGAGAAAATGAAGAACGAAGATTTACCTAAATATTAAAACAATATTTACAATATATACCATTGGCGAAAATAATAAAAATTGCAAATTGAACCCGAATTTGTAAAAATAAAACCCCAGCAGAAATAAATTTACTAGGTTGATTTAGTTGATATTACAAATTTAATTGTAATGATTAAGAAACTTGAAATAATTTTTAAAGAAACATGTAAAAATTAAGATTATTACAAATTACTTAATAACTTCTACTATTTCCACGACAAATTCAGTCATTTACAATCGAAAATTGTAATTTTTGCGTTGCCACAAAAATTTAGTTTTTCCTTGTAATGTGACGGATAGATATTCATGGATTATCTCAATCAAGAACCAGTTGTATGCACATACGTAATTTTTTGAGGATTTACGACATACTAAAAGTAGCAGTCACAGTTGCCAACGAAACTTTAGGACCTAATACTTTATTTTAGACCATGGTTCTCCTGCCCGAATCATAATTCTACCACTTAATTTATCTTGATATTGCATTGCATTGATACATAAAAAAGGTGACGCACTTTAGATAGCATTTATGAAGGTTTAGTGTGCAGGAACCCAGAAGCTCAAAAATTATAGGAGTTCAAAAAAGAATGCCCAATAAATGCATTAGCAGAATAAAACTTGTATTTAATTGCTTGTGGTCATAAAATTACGGTACGAATAGACAACAGGAAGTGCAATACAATACGGGCCTTAGGATCACATCGTTGTCCGTCTGTCTGTCCTTTTTTTAAAGGTTCAAATCGATATCTACAGCTATGATTCTTTTTTCATCCGTCGGTCTCGTCATGGATTGCCGGTGCATACCAAAATCTTTATCTCAGTGTACCAGAGCAGAAGCTCTAACAAAATTTTCAGTGGCGGTGCGAAACGTCCATTGGGTTGACAAAACCTTACTAGTCTCGGCCAATATTCTGGGTTTTATAATTATCCTACTTGCTCCAGTATCCAACGGAAACGAACACTGCTTCCTATTTATGCTTCCAAGAGAAAAAGTTTCATCGTTATTGTTGGTTTTGTCTCTGAGAAGGCTTCTTTTAACTGGCAAGGGTTCTTGGCCTGTTAATCGAAGTCACTGTTGTATGTCACGGTGCCTCAATCTATCTATGAACTAGTCGATGGAAATCTTTTCCAGAATATCGCCAGGCTTATTAGGACAGGCGAGACAAGTCTTACGATGTCTGCCTGGTATTCATGCAAACTTTCCCATGTCTTTTGACGTCGGTATCTAACAATTAGTTGGACGTGATAGACAAATGTTAAGCGTTTTACTAGTTGTTGGTAGTTTCCTAGTTATTTAGGTCGTATTGATGTATTTAAATTTTCCCAAACACCATCACGTAAGGCACAGATAAGTTTCTTCTTCGGTGTCCGGCCGTGAAAGTGTAAAATGTAAAATGCCAATAAGTATGTATAAATGTACCAAATTGTGTAAAATACCAAAACGTATTAAAGTTTTCGATTTTGAACCACTACAAATTTCCTCAAATTAATGAGGAAAATATTTTTGTTACTGTTGTCACCCCCCGCCGGTCAGAACATTGGTGCGTAAAGCCAAAGGTCCCGGGTTCGACTCCCGGCGGGGGGTTGACGACAGCAACAAAAATATTTTCCTCATTAATTTGAGGAAATTTGTAGTGGTTCAAAATCTAAAAGTGATTTCAAGTTGATGCTGCATATTAACATTGACCACTATTAGTAATTAATAAAACAATGTATATATATATATATGTTGTTGTGGGACATTAATGAAAAGAATTTTATAGTTGAAAATTACCGGGGTGCACATTCAAGCCCCAATTTATGAAAACGCCGTTTTCTTTTATTGATAAATTAATTACACCTTATCCCAGTTGACTGTACCAAAATGTATAAAAATTTTTGTCGGGCATCAGTGAAAAGAACGTAATAATTGAAAATTATTGGGGTGTACATTCAACCACCAATTTAAATAAAAACAAATTCTTTTTTTTTGATAAATCAAATTCGCCTTTATTATCCCAGAAGAAGGTACTAAAATGTATTAAAATTTGTTGTGAGGCATCAGTGAAAAGAATTGTGTACATGATTATTACTGGGGTGCACTTCAGCTCCTAGTTTAAAAACGTTTTTATTTATTGTTTAATTATTTTCTTCCTTTTTAACCAATCTGAATTTACCAAGGTATACAAAAGTTCTTGTGTGGTATCAATGAAATTTATAGATGCAAACGACAGGGGTGCACTTTCAACTCCGAAAAAAAACGTCTTTATTTCTTGATAACTCAAATTCTCCTTTACTTAACCAGCTGAAGATACTAAAATGGATTAAAGTTGTTGTGTTGCATCACTGAATAGAATTTAATAGCTGGAAACTATCGGGGTGCACTCCTAAGCCCTAATTTATAAAAATGCCGTTTTCATTTATTGATAAATTAATTTCACCTTAACCCAGCTGAATGTACCAAAATGTATAAAAATTATTACCAGAACGTATTAACGTTGTGATTCATCAGTAAAATGAATTTTGCAGTTGGAAACTAACGGTGTGCAATTTCAATCCCCAAATTAAAACAGTGTTTATTATTTCATGAATTCATTTCTCCCTTATTTCTTCTTTACGAAACAAACTAAAAGTACCAAGATGTAATAAGTTGTCGTGAGTGAACACAAACTAAAATTATATGGGTAAAATGTGCTAGTGAATATTTCAAATCCTCTTTTTGAAAGAGAGGAGTCTTCAATAAAGAAAATTAGAATTGCTCCTACTGTTGATAACGAGAATACTTTGCAGTAAAGTGGGTTACCTATATGAAGGACTAGCAAACATGAATAAAGTTAGAAATATTAAATTTCAATTACTGTTTCTGTATCTCGATAACTTCCTACGAAATTAAATGAGTGCGCTGTTGTAGGCTGGTTAAAGATAGAAATGTTACAGTGTGACTCGAAAATTGTTAGCAGCTAGATCTTTGGATTTAAATAAATTAATCTATTTAAATTTATATGGTACATAAACAGTCTATGAAAATAATTATGATTTTAAAACACTGCCTACACTGTTTATGTAAATTAATGTTTCTCACTTTGTCTTATGTATTTCTCTGATATTTGGGCATTTTTACCTTGTGTCGTGTACATCACGATTTTTTTTATACGATTTCTGATAAGAAAGATGTTTATAGTTAAAAATGCGGACAAAAACTGGTAGCTTTATTTGTGCTGTTCATTTTTTAATTAAAAGTAATAATTAAGGAAATAGATGCTGATTCTTAATACGAAATATTAAATAATTAAGAGGGACAGTAATATACCCCTTTTTTATGTTAGTGTATAAGAATAAAGCAATTACTTTTTAATCTTCTGTCCAAATATTGCGAAATTTCTAACAATTTTTCACGCTTTTAAATAGCATTCTCTTTAAAAAATTCGTTTTTTCAAATTGTATGTCAATGTAAAGAAAGTAAGTTTTCGTCATACAACCCTTGTTGAAAAAAGAGCCATGCACCTTTCGTTGGCATATAAATAAATAAAATGAGGATATTGTAATAAGTGAAGTTTATTTAATAATAATAAATTTGAATACGTATAAATTAAACCACAGAAATAAAACATATTGATTTGCTAAAAATGATTAAATTATAACCACAGTAAAATATATTATTCTGTGTATTTATTAATCAATCTAGTTACTAGTCAAGTCGTAATACATAATAAAAAATATAAAAATAAAGGTAATGTACCTACATGTGTTCTCATCTAAAGATCTAAGCTTTGTTAACCGTAATATAGACTATGCATATATTTTGAATTTTATACAGGGTAGTACATTAAGCGCGCCTTACTCCCTAGAGGTCTCGCCGTTAAAATTGGAAGAAAATGTGATGTGCTTCGAAAGAAATTTTTAGATGGAAAGCCAAGTGCGTTTCATGCTCTTTTCAACAGTGACAGCCGCATTTTTTTATCGAGTATAATTGCCGACATATTAAAATTTTTGTAAGGTACTACAAACGTCAAATTTTGTAGACATTAAATAACTCCAAAAACATACCGCGTAGGCAAAATCTACTAAGGAGCAAGGCGCTCTTAATGGACTACCCTGTATAAGAATAGATGATTAGAGAATCGAATTAAACAAATTTTATTAAAGATTTGATTTTAGGAAAGCAATGAAAAAGAAAACGCAATATAAATTATCTAAACATATATTTTAACTTTAATTTGAGAATCAAAAGAAATGTGATAAGGATTAAATATCATAACAGGTGTTTATTTTGCTTATTAATGAATGGTACATTGTGTGTCTATATTATAGCAATCACCTATAAAATATTATTGACTAAAAATAGTTAATTATCTTTTTTTGTCTATTTCAACAGATTGGCTAAGAAATGAGAGAGATTGGGAAGTTAATTTTGACTGTGGATGTCTGCGTTGGTATCCTTTTTGAATTTGGTTTGCTTTTCACACATGTTAACTTCGGAACATTACATTCTACAGACAATTTAGGTAAGTTATTAAGTTAATAATTTAATTAGTTACACGTTATCAATCTATTGCCAATTTGGTTAGCAAAAGACATCCTAGGACATAATGCATAGGATGATGAGCGTATGTTACTTTTTTGTATAATACCGTTAGATTGTCCATTATTTTGCTGGGGTTAAAGGTAATTGTAAAATTCAATTTATCCAAATTTTTTCTAAAAACGCCTGGTTGGCGTTTATAGTCCAACTACATTTTGGTGATTTTGCCACAAAAATTCATAGAGAACATCAATTTGCACTTCCAACTCCCAATTTAAAAACGTTTTGAAGTGAAACTTCTTTACCCACGATAGGGTAAGTTCGTTTCATGCGAGTTGCTATGTAACGAAATCATGCAACGGATGTCCCCCCCTCTACTCGGCCACGTAGTCGAGTTCGTAGTGGGGATCGCTTGAGCCGTGAGCGCGCTTCAATGCAACGTTCGTTACAGGCAACTCCGGCATGTATAGTGTAAAATTTAAATTCATAGTGTACAAATAATACCATTAAACGAATTCTTTAACCCCTATCCCGGTATGTTTGTGTGTTTGAAGAAATTTCACTTCAGTAGCGTGTTATATAATTACACGTTGTATTCTTTTTTTCTTGATTATTAATTTGTTAAACCCTGATTTTGAAAGCCGAGTCTTTAATAAGTATTAACTTCAGTAAGAGTATAAGAAGTAAAGGAACAAGGCGCACTAAATCTTTCAATTTTGAACATAAGAGATGTTTATTTCGATAAATAACTAATGGTACATTAATAACATGAACACCATTATTTTTCCTTTCACCTGTCTCTAACATCATCATTTAATACTCGTTATTTTATTAAAATTCTTGTTTCTTAATTTGAATTTAAATTTTTTCCGAAAATACTTTTGGCGTTTATAGCGCCACTACCAGTTGATTCGGTCAAGAGAATTCATAGAGAACACAAATTTGAGGAAAACCCATTGAAGGGAGTGGAAGTAGTCTAGTTCAATGGGAAAATCTCGATTAAAATTTCTGTGGAAGTGAAGAAAATACTCCTGAAAAAAATCTTATGAATCTTATGCGTTTTGTTCATCTTGCCATTTTGTATTAAAAGCGACGTCTGGTCGCCATTTTTAAAATTTTGCAGTTTTACTTTCCGGTGCGTATTTTCATTATATTTTGTGTTTTAATTATTTTAAGGTGTAGTTTATTCGTTTTTCTTCTCTATTTTTACAGATTGACGATAAATTAAGAGTGGAAGAGTGTTGACTTTGATGCTACTGAAAAGCAAGATTTTTCACCTTGGAGGATATTGTAGTTAATTTAGGTGAGCATACATATTAATACATATATATAATTATTTATTTGTCACGATTACATATTACATACTCTTATTATGTTTATGTGATATTAACTATAGCATTGTATTATGCACGTTATCCTCTAGATAGTCTACGTTATATATGGATACCCTTCAATAAGATTTCATTTTATAGGAACATTTACTCCAGAAAATAGCTGTACCTACAGTCTCAAAGAAAGCATGATAGTGCCTTTGTTTCATTTGGAACGGAGACAGTGTGGCATTGCTATAGGAAGGATCTATAACAATAAATGAAATGGTAAGTAACAGTATCAATTATTAAAAACAGTAAATGAAGTGCCAGAAACCTCAATTTCTTAGACATTTGTTACTTTCATAAGACAACTTGACCACTTTTCAGAAATGGCAGAACCAGAACAAAAGAATTAATGTGGAACTAAAGTTTCCATCAGTGTGAATGTTACAGATTTACTTGCTTTGAAACTGGTAATTAATTACTTTTCCTTGTCAAGGTTATCCAACAAAAGAGAGAGAA
The DNA here is from genome assembly GCF_000699045.2 of Agrilus planipennis. Taxonomy (NCBI): domain Eukaryota; kingdom Metazoa; phylum Arthropoda; class Insecta; order Coleoptera; family Buprestidae; genus Agrilus; species Agrilus planipennis. The sequence continues at coordinate 1,524,999 of NW_020438995.1, read as the reverse complement.
GAAATTGCAGTTAATTTTGATGCTACTGAAGTAATATATGCTTTTGACGTCTTCACTTTGCAACATTATGGAGTTAATTTTGAACTTTCGAGGAAGAGGCAACTGGAAATTAATTTAGAAAGGACTGAAACAACAGGTTGTCTGCAGTGGTTTTCCTCTTGTATTTAGCTTGCCCATTACACTTGAAGACTTTAAAATACTACTTCCTGCAGTTAATTATGGTGAGAATTCATGACATCATATTAATTGCTCTATGTCTTACTAATAACCGATTATCTTTTGTACAGTATAAAATGAGGTTAACCTGCATCTAAGGTTATTCGTTTCTTTAAATATCTATTGTTGAAAGTTGACTTATTATCATGCATCTATGATTATCCGTATATATGTCATTATCTATGGTTGTGGTGTAAAATGATGTTTGTCTCCATTTTATTATGATTAAACAATTGTACTTACTTCTTCGTGCTTATTCATGGGTGTGTTTAATTCTTTCCTTACTTAATAGTGTAATTAATATATTTTTTTGTCCATCTATGCAGATCATCGAACAAATNTGTAAAATGATGTTTGTCTCCATTTTATTATGATTAAACAATTGTACTTACTTCTTCGTGCTTATTCATGGGTGTGTTTAATTCTTTCCTTACTTAATAGTGTAATTAATATATTTTTTTGTCCATCTATGCAGATCATCGAACAAATGAGTTCAGTTTGGCTGTACTGAAACAGCCAATGTCTACATGGGTGTTGTCTTTTCTGAACTTGGTCTTGATATGCTATTTTCGTCTTCACCTCGCAACCTATGCAGTTAATCTTCAACCGATGAGTGGGAGCAACTGGAGACTTATTTGAATAACAGACTTTCTGCCATGGTATTCTGGATTTAATTTGCTTTTTACACTTGCAAACTTTGAGAGGTTGCAGTCTACAATTAATTAAGGTGAGAATAATTGATATAATTAATTTTAATTGCTCTTTATTAATCTATTTGCCACCGTATCTGTTTCAGATCGACGTTGGAGAAGACAAAGATGACCCCGTAGTTGAAATAGTTCTTTATCTTGCATGCTCTATCTAGTAGAATTCATTAAGTTGATTTTATTCAAATTA